>NC_143033.1:33695000-33902500 GCF_057628025.1 Oncorhynchus mykiss | reverse complement strand
TTCCTCACGTCAGCCTCGGAGGGCAAAAGCACCTGGTCATCGGAACAGCGAGAGTTTTCTGGATTGCTTGGTATTGTCTGCCTCAAAGCGAGCATAGAATGTGTTAAGCTCGTCTGGGATGGAGGCTTCGGTGGGCACCACACAGCTGGATTTGACTTTGTAGTCCATGATAGTCTGTAGTCCTTGCCACATGCGTTGGAGACTGAATTGTCGAACATCAATTCAAGTTTGAGTCAGTATTGTCTTTTTGCATCCCTAATGGATTTGCGGAGTTCATACCTGCTTGCCTTGTACACGTCGCAAGCCACAGAGTCATCGAGCTTCTTTCTGCTGACATTGAATGCTGCATTACGGGCTTTCAGCATGGGACGGATATCTCCAGAGTTTATGGTTAGGATATGTCCAGATTGTTATTGTGGGTACAACATCATCATTACATTTCCTAATGAAGCCTGTGACTGACAACGTACAGTATATTCCTCAATGTTGATGGATGAGTCCTGGGTGGATGAATCTTTGAACATGTTCCAATCAGTATTCTCAAAACAGTCCTGCAGCATTGAGTCTGCCCCCTCTGTCCAGCGCCTCACTATTCTCTGTGTTGGTGGCTCCCTCTTGAGTTGCTGCTTGTAAGCTGGGAGTAGGAACAGAGAGAGACGGAAAAATATGTTTTAAACATACTTGATTAAAATCACCCGTGACAATAAAGACTGCTTCCGGGTGAGAGGATTCTTTCTGGCTTAATGATGTTGTATAGTTCGCTGAGTGCCGCCTCGGTGTTTGCTTATGGCGGCATGTACACAGCTGTGATAATAGCATACGTGAATTCTCTTGGCATATAGTGGGGTCGACATTTCAGCATCAGAAACTCCAGGTCGGGCGAACAGGAGCTCAAGATGTTTTCAGCTTCGGTACACCAGGAATTGTTGATATGGAAACATACCCTCCCCCCTGCTCTTACCAGAAGCCGCCATTTGATCCATACGGAAATTGGAAAAACGTCTGCTTGAATAACAGAGTTGAATGTATCGTCCGTAAGCCATGTCTCTGTAAAAACAAAGACACAGCATTCTGTGATGTCCCTCTGCAATTGAAGCCTTGCTCTGCGTTCACAAGTTCACATTAGCCATCAGGATACCAGGACGAGGAGGCCGTAGGCTGTTCTTTTCAGCCTACCTTGGAAATGACCTTAGGCTGTTCTTTTCAGCCTACAGTACCTTGGAGTCCTCCTTTTCTTCCTCTTCTTTGTCGCTGGCGTTGCCTTCGGTCGTCTTAGTCAGCAGCAACAGATGAGCCCACTGTGCGGGGAACAAAGGAGTAGTATTCCAGATCATGGAGGCTGAGAGATAAGTGTGTAGCTTCCAATTCATGATCCAGAAGTGTTTGTCGGTCGTATTGTTGCACGAACATGCTGAGCAAATAAAGTAACTATTAACACAAAAATAGCCATAAAAAAAAGCAAAGTTGAGCAGTAACCAGCAACCTCAACCTCAGTAACCTCAGCGCCGCCATCTTAACATTTCATTCCCACCTTCCCTCTCTCCCTCTCCAGTTCTCGTTCTTCTCTGTCACGCTCTCTTTTTCTGTGATTGTGGCAGATGCATCACAGAATAGTTTCCCCCCTCTCCCCCTCTTCCCCTCTCCTCCTCCTCTTATCCTCCTCTCGTCCTCCTCTCCTCCTATCCTCTTCCACTCCTCCACTCCTCCTCTCCTCTCTTCCCCCTCTACCCATTTCCTCCTCTCCTCCTCTCCTCCTACTCTCCCCCTTCCTGCTCCAGACTCAGTGAGTGGTTTCAGTTGCTGTGGCATGATGTATTACTTCATCATGGCCCTGGACTAGCCTTGCAGCCCCACAGCCTCATGCTGCAATTATTGGGGAGGTAATGTCATAACCCAGGTGGGCCTGGCTTGCATCTACTGTATCACATAGAGAGGCCTGGTAGACAGGGCCTAAATGAACACAATTTGTTTCTTTATAGGGCAGGCAGGTGTTCCCGGAAAATCTTTGTGCTTATATATACTGTCTCACATCCAGCACTACAGTACCTGTACCTGACTGCAGGGTCAAGAACTGAAGGCTTCTTAACTAAACTCCATGTCTCCTACACTCCATATCTGATTTTTAAAATGGCAACCTGCTTAGTGTATGCGGTTTGGGTTGTCGGTGATGTTTTAACCACCAGTCATTTGTGTCAGAACTCTTATAGAACAGTAATATAACCATTCTAGAGCATTTCTAGAACTGCAATAGAACAGTTCTCGAATAGTTCCAGAACCTTAATAGAACTCCCATAAGCCACCTCCAACGTCGTTCTAAAACAGTGATAGAACAGTAATAGGCTAGCTGTTCCAACAGTTCAGAGATTGGTCGGATGATTCATTATGTGTGTGATTAATGGGATTTTCTAAGTATTTAACCATGGATTTCATTAATATGCTAAGCAACCTGTGCTGGCTGGCTTTATCTTCACAGCTCCTCAAATCCGTTGTTCAACACCACCCAGTTCAACTGACATGCCCTGTTAGCCAATCCTATTGTACATAGTGACAACCACTCCATGGACTGTAAGGTGTCAGAACACATCAAACAAGGTATTTCCGGAGAAAATGACTGGTTTGTACATGATTGTTAAAGAGGTGCATGTTTTGTACATTATCTGGAGGAGCTCACAAAAATAGTATGTGTTTTTAGGGTATGATGGGATAGCAATGCTCTGCCTTCTTTATTATGTCAAACTATTTCCTGGTCATGACCTTGCTTTTAAATCACACTCAACACAAAGTGACAAAACATACCCATGTAATTTTATGTGTGTTACTGGTGATGTCGTCAGTGTGAGCAGTAATGTACAGAGTTCTGGGCCTCCACTCAGCCCCCGCCCTGCACCGAGGTTGGTCTGCCAGCCTGCCAGGAGCATGTCAACCTGGAGGGTTTTATTAACATAACTCCAAGTCAGTCTATGAGCCAGATCTGTCACCATCCATCTGTCACCATCAATTTGTCTTCCAGACTGCCGTTCCGTTCGAGGCTGTAGTTAATTATTTTCCCGCCAGGCTCAGTGGGCCCACAATCAATGTCTTCCTTCCCAAGTTATTCATTATGCCCATACAGTCAGTGCTATCAAAGAGACGAAAAGAGGTATCCCATTAGGACAAAGTTTCTCTAAGAAGCTTCCATGTAATTAGGCCCTCAGTGTGATCACTACCTACAAGGTACACTGAACAAAAATATAAATGCAACATGTAAAGTGTTGGTCCGATGTTTTGTGAGCTGAAATAAAAGATCCCAGAAATGTTCCAAACGCACAAAAAGCTTATTTCTCTCAAATATTGTGTACAAATTTGTTTACATCCCTGTTAGCGAGCATGTCTCCTTTGCCAAGATAATACATCCATCTGACAAGTGTGGAATATCAATAAGCTGATTAAACAGCATGATCATTACACAGGTGCACCTTGTGCTGGGGGCAATAAAAGGTCACTCTAAAATGTGCAGTTTTCTCACACAACACAATGCCACAGATATCTCAAGTTTTGAGGGAGTGCGCAATTGGCATGCTGACTGCAGGAATGTCCACCCGAGCTGTTGCCAGAGAATTGAATGTTAATTTGACTACCATAAGCCGCCTCCAACGTTGTTTTAGAGAATTTGGCAGTACGTCCACAATCGCAGACCACGTTGGCGTTGTATACCTTCCAGTTCTCTGCTGCCAATGACTGGAACGAATTGCAAAAATCACTGAAGTTGGAGACTTATATTTCCCTCACTAACTTTAAACATCAGCTATCTGAGCAGCTAACCGATCGCTGCAGCTGTACATAGCCCATCTGTAAATAGCCCACCCAATCTACCTACCTCATCCCCATATTGTTTTTATTTACTTTTTTTGCAATTTTGCACACCAGTATTTCTACTTGCACATCATCATCTGCACATCTATCATTCCAGTGTTAATTTTCTAAATTGCTTTACCTCCTCACGCCATTTGCACACACTGTATATAGACTTTTTCTATTGTGTTATTGACTGTACGTTTGTTTATTCCATGTGTTACTCTGTGTTGTTGTTTGTGTCGCACTGCTTTGCTTTATCTTGGCCAGGTCGCAGTTGTAAATGAGAACTTGTTCTCAACTGGCCTACCTGGTTAAATAAAGGTGAAATAAATCAAAATATATAAAAAATGTTGGTGAGTGTCATGTTTGCTGATGTCAACGTTGTGAACAGAGTGCCCCGTGGTGGTGGTGGAGTTATGGTGTGGGTAGGCATAAGCTACGTAAAATGAACCCAATTGCATTTTATCGAAATCCATTTATTAGGGCCTAATTTATTCATTTTTATGAGCCCAAATGGAGATTAAAAAATCATTTAAAAAATGAAAACTTGTCTTAAACCAATAACACTGCAATATAAACACCAAGGCAGACTTCATGTCAAATGTTAATTGTTTTGAGATAATTCACCCATTTGGAAAGTAGTTTTAAATATTCAATATGCTGCCATTGGAGCTAAGACTTTAGATGCCCCAGTATCTGTGTCAGAGATTAATATTTTTATTTATTTTATTTAACCTTTATTTAACCAGGCAAGTCAGTTGAGAACAAATTCTTATTTACAATGACGGCCTACCAAAAGGCAAAAGGTCTCCTGTGGGGACGGGGGCTGGGATTAAAAACACAAATATAGGACAAAACACACATCACGACAAAATCAAAATCAAATCAAATGAAATTTATTCATATAGCCCTTCGTACATCAGCTGATATCTCAAAGTGCTGTACAGAAACCGAGCCTAAAACGCCAAACAGCAAGCAATGCAGGTGTAGAAGCACGGTGGCTAGGAAAAACTCCCTAGAAAGGCCAAAACCTAGGAAGAAACCTAGAGAGGAACCAGGCTATGTGGGGTGGCCAGTCCTCTTCTGGCTGTGCCAGGTGGAGATTATAACAGAACATGGTCAAGATGTTCAAATGTTCATAAATGACCAGCATGGTCGAATAATAATAAGGCAGAACAGTTGAAACTGGAGCAGCAGCACAGTCAGGTGGACTGGGGACAGCAAGGAGTCATCATGTCAGGTATTCCTGGGGCATGGTCCTAGGTCTCAGGTCCTCCGAGAGAGAGAAAGAAAGAGAGAATTAGAGAGAGCATATGTGGGATGGCCAGTCCTCTTCTGGCTGTGCCGGGTGGAGATTATAACAGAACATGGCCAAGATGTTCAAATGTTCATAAATGACCAGCATGGTCAAATAATAATAAGCGACAAGCGAGACACCACAACACTACATTAGGAGAGACCTAAGACAACAACATAGCATGGCAGCAACACATGACAGCAGAGCATGGTAGCAACACCACATGATAACATCATGGTAGCAACACAACATGGCAGCAGCGGAACATGGTACAAACATTATTGGGCACAGACAACAGCACAAAGGGCAAGAAGGTAGAGACAACAGTACATCACGCGAAGCAGCCACAACTGTCAGTAAGAGTGTCCCTGATTGAGTCTTTGAATGACGAGGTGGAGATAAAACTGTCCAGTTTGAGTGTTTTTTGCAGCTCATTCCAGTCGCTAGCTGCAGCAAATTGAAAAGAGGAGCGACCCAGGGATGTGTGTGCTTTGGGGACCTTTAACAGAATGTGACTGGCAGAATGGGTGTTGTATGTGGAGGATGAGGGCTGCAGTAGGTATCTCAGATAGGGGGGAGTGAAGCCTAAGAGGGTTTTATAAATAAGCATCACCCAGTTGGTCTTACAACGGGTATACAGAGATGACCACTTTACAGAGGAGTATAGAGTGCAGTGATGTGTCCAATAAGGAGCATTGGTGGCAAATTTGATGGCCGAATGGCAAAGAAATCCAGCCACCCGAGAGCACCCTTACCTGTTGATGTATAAATTACATCTCCGTAGTCTAGCATGGGTAGGATGGTCATCTAAATCAGGGTTAGTTTGGCAGCTGGGGTGAAAGAGGAGTGATTATGATAGAGGAAACCAAGTCTAGATTTGACTTTAGCCTGCAGCGTTGGTATGTTCTGAGAGAAGGACAGTGTACTGTCTAGCCATACTCCCAAGTACTTGTATGAGGTGACTACCTCAAGCTCGAAACCCACAGAGGTAGTAATCAAAGAAGTGGAGAGAGGGTCATTCTTCTTACCAAACCACTTGACCTTTGTTTTGGAGGTGTTCAGAACAAGGTTAAGGGTAGAGAAAGCTTGTTGGTCATTAAGAAAGCTTTGCTGTAGAGCGTTTAACACAAAATCTGTGGAGGGGCCAGCTGAGTATAAGACTGTATTATCTTTATATAAACGGATGAGACAGCTTCCTACTGCCTGAACTATGGTGAAGAGCATGGGGCCTAGGATCGAGCCTTGGGGTACTCCTTTGTTGACAGGCAGTGTCTGAGACAGCAGATGTTCTGACTTTATACACTGCACTCTTTGAGAGATGTAGCTAACAAACCAGGCCAAAGACCCCACAGAGACACTGATACTCCATAGCCAATACTCCCACAAGAATGGAATGGTCTACTGTGTCAAAAGCTTTGGCCAAGTCAATAAAAATAGCAGCACAGCATTGCTTAGAATCAAAGGAAATGGTGACATCATTTAGGACCTTTAAGGTTGCAGTGACACATCCATAACCTGAGCGGAAACCAGATTGCATACCAGAGAGAATACTATAGACATCAAAAAAGCCAGTCAGTTGATTATTGACAAGTTTGTCCAACACTTTTGATAAACAGGGCAAAATAGAAATGCACTTATAAAAGTTAAGTTAGGATCAGCTTGATCTCCCCCTTTAAATAAAAGGCCCTGGCTGCCTTCCAAGCAATGGGAACCTCCCCAGAGAGGAGAGACAGGTTAAAAAGGTTCAAGATAGGCAATGATAGGGGCTGCAACCTTAAAGAAGAAAGGATCTAAACCATCTGACCCAGATGTTTTTTGGGGGTCAAGTTTAAGGAGTTCCTTTAGCACCTCAGACTCAGTGACCACCTGCAGGGAGAAACTTTGTAGCGGGGCAGGGGAAAAGAGGGAGGACCATCAAGGTTCGTCACATTAGAAGGGGTGGGAGATGAGGAAATGTTGGACAGGTGCCTGAGTCAAATAGAAATCTTGACTTAATGAAGTGGTGATTTAAAAACCTCTCTGGGATAGGGGGCAGCATTTTCACTTTTGGATAAATAGCGTGCCCAATTTCAACTTCCTGCTACTCATGCCAAGAATATAAAAATGTAAGATATGCATATTATTTGGATAGAAAACACTCTGAAGTTTCTAAAACTGTTTGAATCATGTCTGTGAGTATAACAGAACTTATGTAGCAGGCAAAACCCCGAGGACTAACCATTCAGAATTATTTATTTTTGATTTTTGAGGTCACTGTCTGTTCATTGGGTTCTCATGGGGATATTTCTTATGCAGTTGTTTGCAGTTCCTACCACTTCCACTGGATGTCACCAGTCTTTGGAATTTGGTTGAGGTTATTCCTTTGTGCATTGAAGAAGTATGGCCAACTTGGAAAAGGGTAACGCTGTTGAGAGTTGGCCAAGACTTGAAAAGTAGCGTTAGTTTCCTCTCGTCCTCTATTGAAAACAGATAGACCCGTCTTCAATTTGATCGATTATTAACGTTTAAAAATACCTAAAGTTGTATTACAAAAGTATTTTGAAATGTTTTGGTAAAGTTTACAGGTAACTTTTGAGATATTTTGTTGTGACTTTGCGCAAATTGGAAGCTGTTTTTTTCTGGATCAAACGCGCCAAATAAATGGACATTTTGTATATATATGGACGGAATTAATCGAACAAAAGGACCATTTGTGATGTTTATGGGACATATTGGAGTGCCAACAAAAGAAGCTCGTCAAAGGTAAGGCATGATGTATATTTTATTTCTGCGTTTTGTGTAGCGCCTGCAGTGTTGAAATATGCTACTCTCTTTGTTTACTGTTGTGCTATCATCAGATAATAGCTTCTTATGCTTTCGCCAAAAAGCTTTTTTAAAATCTGACATGTTGGCTGGATTCACAACGAGTGTATCTTTAATTTAGTATCTTACATGTGTGATTTAATGAAAGTTTGATTTTAATATAATTTTATTTGAATCTGGTGCTCTGCATTTTCCCTGGCTTTTGGCCAAGTGAGACGCGACTGTCCCCCTATCCTAGAGCTCAGCCATGTGCTCCTTGTCAGTAACAACCACATCATCAACATTAAGGGACATGGGCAGCTGTGAGGAGGAGGGTGGACGATAACATCCAGTAACAGTCAACAAAGAGCTATTTAGAAGTTGAATGCTTAAAAATAGCGAATCAAATTGTTTGGGGACAGACTTGGTGGAGACAACCACGCACTGAAGGTGTTCCTTGGTAAAGATTGCCACTCCACCACCTTTGGAAAATCTCTCTTGACGAGAAATATTATAACCAGTAAGGCTAACATCAGTGTTCAAAACACTCTTTCTTAACCACGTCTCAGTAATGACCAACACATCTGGATTGGAGCTGTGGATCCACATTTTCAATTGATACATTTTAGGTAATAAGCTTGTAGTGTTAATGTGCAGAAAACCCAGGCTTCTTCTACAAGAGCAGAAATCAGTAAAACAGATATAATTGCACAAGTCAGAATTGGGGAGCAACAGTAGATGGGCCAGAGATGTATCTAACACGCAGGTACCTCGGAAAGTGTTTTAATGTCAAAATGTGTTCGTTAATCACGAAATATGGAGTTTTGCTGAGTAAATATCCTCAATTACTCCCGTTACGGCCGATATGATTATCCGCAAAATAATTGCTTGTTTTGTCACATAAACTGAAATTAGGCTAACTATTTCAATTTTAGCAACAGGATATGGCAGGGAAATTTATGCATAGTGCACCTTTAATAAAAGTATATTTTTATTTTTTTGACTGAAACCCCCAGAAATGTACAAAGACAATCAATTCATATTGTGGAAAGCTCTTGACATTTGGCAACAAATAACCTGGGCATGGGCTTTAGCTGTCTTGTCAGCCATTTTATCTTGCATGAAGTGTTTGGACAGATGAAACCATGGTTATGAGAGAGATTTTTCATTAGATTCCATGCTTGGCTCAACCCAGAGAGCAGCCCTGCGGAGTGTTAACATGTCTACCTTGCCTTGCCGGCAGAAACCTGTGAACCATGCTGCTATTGTAGTTCACTTACTGTGCAACTTTACTTATTTTTCTAAAACCGAAGTTCGGGAGAACTTTGCTCTGGAATGTGTCTAAATCTAACAGACCATTACCATTCCCTAAAAACAGGTTCACACCTTATAAGAGTGTCTCCTTTTCTCTTTTTTTTTACCCTTGTTGTTTTAAACATTTGCAAACGCTCTTTTTGTCTGGTGTTGTTGTTGAGGTAACATCCTGTCAGTTCATTACGGGCCATTTGATTGAGGGCCTGGGGCATTATGGGAAAAGCCGGTTGATGTCCATGGACTCCTAATGATCCGTACGTGACACTACTTATTGAGGCCTTTCCACATCTCATGAAAAATTCATAAGTACTTTTGTCTCTCTCAGGTTGAAAGCTGCCGCATAATTGAATGTTATAGTCCTTTTTCTTATTCAATATGCTACACCACTTTAGTAAACGCTTTAATGAGATTGGCATAACATGATGGTTCCAGTAATAATTCACAATGCCTCCTACAGTTAACTCTGCCCGTTTGAACATATGTCGCCTGTTTATGTGGTTCAGAATGTTTGTTAGTGTAATGAAGGGTATAATGTTTTTGCCTGTGTTTGTATGTCTGCTTTTTGCATATTTTTGCATATTTCTATTTATTTTGAATGTGTTTTATTCTAAATGAATTCAAGAGGACCTCCTAGCTGTGTGTGGCTCGTGAGGGGCCATTCATTTAGAAACCTCAACTAATAAACACTGACATTAACCATTCTTAGAACTGCTTGTTGCAGATACACCAATCCCTCATCGGTCAGCTCACTATTAGAGTAATGGTAACCTCTCTCTTGAATCCTGTGACACCCCCTTCAAGGAATATCTGACCCCGGTTTAATGCTGTTTTAAAGTCGGTCAAATCCTCCAAATTAACCAAATTACATTGACACATTTTTCCTCCTTTTCTCTTTTCTTCTCATCTCCTACCCTGCTTCCTGTGAAAACACTTCCCCTCCTTGCCTTTCCTCCTGACACACAGAGGCATGCTGGCATTCTGCAGTGTCTGACTCAGAATGGGACTGAAGTGGATAATTGTAAGCGCATGCTTTTGCCACAGAGCGCTCGTTTATCTCGACAAAGAAGAAAGCTTCATCTTGAGACTACTTGTGTAAATTACCGGCACAGCA
Source organism: Oncorhynchus mykiss (assembly GCF_057628025.1). Classification (NCBI taxonomy): domain Eukaryota; kingdom Metazoa; phylum Chordata; class Actinopteri; order Salmoniformes; family Salmonidae; genus Oncorhynchus; species Oncorhynchus mykiss. The sequence continues at coordinate 33,892,163 of NC_143033.1, read as the reverse complement.
AACCAAACAGCTCTATTGAAAAACAGATATTTACAGAAGGAGCATGTCTGTGTAGTATTGTCTGGCCCTGCAGACACACTGAGACACACTGAGATGCACTGACTGAGCCTCTACAAATGGAGATGGATCTGCAGGTTTCTCACCACCATCAACATGAGCATGGAGCATGCAAGTCTCATGGGGCACCTGACTGGGAAAACACCTGACATTTGTTTAGCGTTTTATGTTATTCTGAGTTGTGTAATGCTGCAACCAATGACACAGTAGTTGAATAAAATACAATTAAAAAGTATTTGTCATGCCTCCCGGGTGGCGCAGTGGTTAAGGGCGCTGTACTGCAGCGCCAGCTGTGCCATCAGAGTCCTGGGTTCGCGCCCAGGCTCTGTCGTAACCGGCCGCGACCGGGAGGTCCGTGGGGCGACGCACAATTGGCCTAGCGTCGCCCGGGTTAGGGAGGGCTTGGTCGGTAGGGGTGTCCTTGTCTCATCGCGCACCAGCGACTCCTGTGGCGGGCTGGGCGCAGTGTACGCTAGCCAAGGTGGCCAGGTGCACGGTGTTTCCTCCGGCGCATTGGTGCGGCTGGCTTCCGGGTTGGATGTGCGCTGTGTTAAAGAAGCAGCGGCTTGGTTGGTTGTGTATCGGAGGACGCATGACTTTCAACCTTTGTCTCTCCCGAGCCCGTATGGGAGTTGTAGCGATGAGACAAGATAGTAGCTACTACAACAATTGGATACTACGAAATTGGGGAGAAAAAGGGGTAAAATTCAAAAAAAATAAATAAATACATTTAAAAAAAGGATTTGTCACATGCTTCGTAGACAACAGGTGTAGACTAACAGTTAAATGCTTACTTACGGGTCATTCTACAACAGTCTAGAACAGATAAAAAATAAGATAAGATATATAAGATATATAAGATAAAAAATACAAAAATAGAAATAGTGGTACAGCGAATAACGAATAAAAATAAAGAGTAAAACTACCATAACTATATATAGGGTGTAGAAAATAACATGGCTATAAACAGGGAGTACCAGTACCGAGTCAATGTGCAGGGCTTTGAGGAGAGCTACTAGGTGACCTAAACTGGGACATGCTTAACACCCATCCTACAATCTAAGCTTGATGCCCTCAATTTCACACAAATTATCAATTAACCTACCAGGTACAACTCCAAATCCATAAACACGGGCACCCTCATACATGTCTCTAACTAACTAACTTAGTTAACTAACTAACGCTCTTGCTGCTGGTGATTCTCTGATACACCTCTACGCAGACGACACCATTCTGTATACTTCTGGCCCCTCCTTGGACACTGTGTTAACTAACCTCCAGATGAGCTTCAATGCCATACAACTCTCCTTCCGTGGCCTCCAACTGCTCTTAAACGCATGAAAAACTAAATGCATGCTATTCAACCGATCACTGCCCGCACCTGCTTGCCCGTCCAGCATCACTACTCTGGACGGCTCTGACTTAGAATATGTGGACAACTACAAATACCTAGGTGTCTGGTTAGACTGTAAACTCTCCTTCCAGACTCACATTAAGTATCTCCAATCGAAAATGAAATCTAGAATCGGCTTCCTATATCGCAACAAAGCAACCTTCACTCATGCTGCCAAACATACCCTCGTAAAACTGACCATCCTACCGATCCTCAACTTTGGTGATGTCATCTGTAAAATAGCCTCCAACACTCTACTCAACAAACTGGATGCAGTCTATCACAGTGCCATCCGTTTTGTCACCAAAGCCCCATACACTACCCACCATTGTGACCTGTACGCTCTCGTTGGTTGGCCCTCGCTTCATACTCGTTGCCAAACCCGCTGGCTACAGGTTATCTACAAGTCTCTGCTAGGTAAAGCCCCGCCTTATCTCAGCTCACTGGTCACCATAGCAGCACCCACTCGTAGCACGCGCTCCAGCAGGTATATCTCACTGGTCACCCCCAAAGCCAATTCCTCCTTTGGTCGTCTTTCCTTCCAGTTCTCTGCTGCCAATGACTGAAACGAACTGCAAAAATCTATGAAACTGGAAACACTTATCTCCCTCACTAGCTTTATGCACCAGCTGTCAGAGCAGCTCACAGATTACTGCACCTGTACATAGCCCATCTATAATTTAGCCCTAACAACCACCTCTTCCCCTACTGAATTTATTTATTTTGCTCCTTTGCACCCCATTATTTCTATTTCTACTTTGCACATTCTTCCACTGCAAATGTACCATTCCAGTGTTTTACTTGCTATATTGTATTTACTTCGCCACCATGGCCTTTTTTTTGCCTTTACCTCCCTTCTCACCTCATTTGCTCACATTGTATATAGACTTATTTTTCTACTGTATTACTGACTGTATGTTTTGTTTATTCCATATGTAACTCTGTGTTGTTGTATGTGTCGAATTGCTATGCTTTATCTTGGCCAGGTCGCAGTTGCAAATGAGAACTTGTTCTCAACTAGCCTACCTGGTTAAATAAAGGTGAAATAAATAAACAAATAAAAAAGAGAGAGCTAGTGCAAAAAAGGGTCAATGCAGGTAGTCCGGGTAGCCATTTGATTAACTATTTAGCAGTCTTATGGCTTGGGGGTAGAAGCTATTCAGGGTCCTGTTGATCCCAGACTTGGTGCATTGGTACTGCTTGCAGTGTGGTAGCAGACAGAACAGTCTATGGCTTGGGTATCTGAAGTCTTTCACAATTTTTGGGCCCTTCCTCTGGCACCGCCTGATATAGAGGTCCTGGGTTGCAGGGAGCTCGGCCCCAGTGATATACTGGGCCGTATGCATTACCCTCTGTAGCGCCTTGCGGTCGGATGTCAAGCAGTTGCCATACCAAGTGGTAATGCAGCCAGTCAAGATGCTCTCGATGGTGCAGCTAATTAACTTTTTGAGGATCTGAGGGCCCATGCCAAATCTTTTCAGCATCCTGAGGGGGAAGAGGAATTGATGTGCCCTCTTCACGACTATGTTGGTGTGTTTGGCCCATGATAGATCCTTAGTGATGTGGACACCGAGGAACTTGAAGCTCTCAGCCCGTTCCACTACAGCCAAGTCGATGTGAATGGGGGCGTGCTCGGCCCTCTGTTTCCTGTAGTCCACGATCAGCTCCTTTGTCTTATTGATGTTGAGGGAGATGTTGTTGTCCTGGCACCACACTGCCAGGTCCACACTGTCAGGTCTCTGACCCCCTCCCTATTGGCTGCCTCATCGTTGTCGTTGATCATGCCTACCACCGTTGTGTCATCGGCAAACTGAGATGTGCTTGTCTGCGGGATACATACAAAATGTGTACTGTTTGTTGGTAGTGGGGGTACTGTTGGAGTTACTCAGGGACCAGAGCAATCTATATCATCCAGACATTTTCATAATTGCATTTCTGATATTTTCAAGTGGCTGGATGATAAGACTTGTTTGGTTCCCTCTGACGGTATCAATTAGGGTTTAGGGTTTAAGTATTCACTCTGCCCTTCGGTGACCTTTAGATGACAGACCTCATGTAACGTCAGTGCTAAATCATTGGAGGAGGCTTCCACCAAAGAGAACACCAGATCATCCTTTTGATCCTTATAATCTTTCCAAATCCTGGGGATCAACGCTTCTCCATTATGGAAATGGAAAAATGTAGGCATTCAATTCTTATCTTCCCAGTCTCTCGTGACAGGCTGTTTGGCTCTGGGGTGCCAATATTATTATCTTCCTGGAACCCTTCTATTAAGTGAGTGATTTGTGAGGTTAGTGTTTGAAGTCTTGCTGTGGTTTTATCATCACTAACAATTTGGGTTTATAAGCAACTAAAGAAACACTCCCTTCTAAATGCACTGTCACCCTGAAGGTTAATTTCTGATGAATGCAGGCACCTTCCATTATGGAAAGCCTGCAAATAAATGTTTGTTGAACCTTTTCCTCTCCAACAATGCAAGTGGAAGATCCAGTGCAGGCAAGTAGCATAAAATGAGATGAAATTAAGTCATACTATTCATTCAGTTCAGCTCTCTCTCTGGCTGTACCATACACACTCACCCACCCAATTCTACCCAGGAAACCTTGTCCCCCCAGCCCTCATCCCACAGGTCCCTTTCCCCTGCAAACATATTTCATGTAATTTTGTCTTGAAGGCTTACAAATTCTATTATAGTGATCCTGTGTGCATGGCGCAGCGCTGTAAGGAGCGAGAGGGGGAGAGCAGAGCGGCCTCCAGGGGGAACGAGACCCTAATACTAATAAACGAGCGCGACTTTGCCTTTGCCTCTCTCGCCCTGTGGGATGCGAGGGAGAAAGGGCTGAGTAATTGGAAAATATCCCTGCCTCGTATTCCAAAGAGACCCCCCCCCCCCCCACCACCACCACCACTAACCTCCCTCCTCCGTTTCCCCCCTCCTCCCCTCGACTGCACAATGAGATAGACTGTTCTCATTTTGCTTCATAAAAGGCACAATTAGCGGAGTTTGAGGAGTCTGTGTGTGTGTGTCTGTGTGTGTCTGTGTTTGTCTGTGGTGTGTGTCTGTGTGTGTTTGGTGTCAAGGGTGAACAAAAAATGCCTGTGTGCCGCTCTTTTATGTCATGTGATCCATGGATGGGAGTAGGAGTGATGGGGGGTGGGTCTACATGTGCCACGGAGTGCCGTCACTCTGTCTCTGTCTCTGCCTCCTGCCTATAATGTGTTTGTACCTACACTGGCAGTGGTGGAAAAAGTACCCAATTGTCATACTTGAGTGAAAGTATAGATTCCTTAATGGAAAGTTACTCAAGTAAAAGTGAAAGTCAGTCAGTAAAATACTACTTGAGTAAAAGTATTTGGTTTTAAATATACTTAAGTATCAAAAGTAAATGTAATTGCTCAAATATACTTAAATATCAAAGGTAAAAGCATAACTCATTTAAAATTCCTTATATTAAGCAAAGCAGACGCCACCATTTTCTTGTTTAAAAAATTTACGGATACACTCCAACACTCAGACATTATTTACAAAAGTTAAATTTGTGTCCGCCAGTCCAGAGACAGTAGGGATGCCCACTTTTTCTCTTGATAAGTGAGTGAATTTGACAATTTTCCTGTCCTGCTAGGTATTCAAAATGTAATGAGAACTTTTGGTTGTCAGCGAAAATGTATGGAGTAAAAAGTACAGTATTTTCTTTAGGAATGTAGTGAAGTAAAAGTTGTCAAAAACATGAATAGTAAAGTACAGATACTTAAGTAGTACTTTTGTTAGGAGTGTGTATTGGAGGCCAAAGTCAGGTGCAGGAGAGCAGAGTGTAGTGAACAGGCACACTTTTTATTCTGGTAAAAATGACAGCACAAACTACATAAAATGTGCTCAAACAAGGAACATAGACAAAAAGTAATACGTATAACAATATCCACAATATCAAAATACACGTAACACAAACAATCCTACACAAAAACATGATGGGGAACAGAGGAATAAATACATATGAATTGATTGGGCAATGTAAACCAGGTGTGCAGGGAACAAGACTGTAAACATTTTTAGGGCCGTAGGGAGACCGGGCAGAGGGAGGAGATGACAGGACTTGGAGAAACGATCCACAACTACCAAGATCGTGGTGTTCCCCTGTGAGGGAGGAAGATCCGTTAGAAAATCAACCGACAGGTGTGATCAAGGCCGTTGTGGAAAGGGTAAGGGATGTAGCTTACCTCTGGGCAGGTATTTAGGAGTCTTACATTGGGCACACACCGAGCAGGAGGAAACGTAAACCCTCACGTCCCACCAGTACTTCCCAGACAGACAGTGCACCGACCGACCGATCCCCGGTTGACCAGAAGAGGGTGATGTGTGGGCCCAATAGATCAATTGGTCACGGACAGCAGACGGAACATAGTGAAGTCCGACGGGATACTGGAGTGGAGTGGGTTCAGTACGCAACGCCCGCTCAATGTCCGCGTCCAGCTCCCACACGACCAGCGCTACCAGGCAGGAGGCTGGGAGAATGGGAGTCTGATCCATGGGCCGCTCCTCTGTGTCATACAGCCGGGACAGTGCGTCTGCCTTAACATTCTGGGAACCTGGTCTGTAGGACAGGGTAAACACAAAACAGGTAAAGAACATGGCCCACCTTGCCTGATGAGGATTCAGTCTCCGTGCTGCCCGGATGTACTCCATGTTGCGGTGGTCAGTCCAGATGAGGAAAGGGTGTTTAGCCCTCTCAAGCCAGTCTCCACACCTTCAAAGCCTTAACCACAGCCAACAGCTCCTGGTCCCCCACATCATGTTCCGGTCCCCCACATCATGTTACGCTCCGCCGGGCTGAGCTTCTTCGAGAAGAAAGCACAGGGACGGAGAGCACGGCTCTGATCCCAGCCTCTGACACGTCCACCTCCACTATGAATGCCAAAGAAGGATCCGGATGGGCCAGCACGGGAGCCGAGGTAAACAGAGCTCACAGCTGCCCAAAAGCCCTGTCCGCCTCAGCCGACCACTGCAGACGTACAGGACCACCTCTTCGGCAGTGAGGTAATGGGAGCAGCCACCAGGCCAAAACCCCGGATAAATCTCTGGTAGTAATTAGCAAACCCTAAAAATTGCTGCACCTCCTTTACCGTGGTGGGAGTCGGCCAATTACGCACGGCTGCTATGCGGTCACTCTCCATCTCCACCCTGATGTGGAAATGCGATACCCTAGGAAGGAGACGGACTGTTGAAAGAACAGGCATTTCTCAGCCTTGACGTACAGGTCATGCTTCAACACCCGTCCAAGTACCTTGCTCACCAAGGACACATGCTCGGTGCATGTAGTGGAGTATATCAGAATGTCATCGATATACACCACTACACCCTGCCCATGCAGGTCCCTGAAAATCTTGTCTTGGAAGGATTGGAAGAGTGATGGAGCATTCATCATCCCGTACGGCATGATGAGCTACTCATAATGCCCTGAGGTGGTACTAAACGCAGTCTCCCTCTCGGATACGCACCAGATTGTATGCACTCCTGAGATCCAGTTTAGTGAAGAAGCGCCCCGTGCATTGACTCAATCGCCGTGGCGATAAGAGGTAGCGGGTAACTGTACCTCACCGTGATTTGATTGAGACTTCCATAATCAATGCACGGGCTCAGACCTCCATCCTTTTTCTTCACAAAAAAGAAACTCAAAAAACTCAATCCCTGACGCAGGGATTCGGAGAGTCTCCATAGCCACCGTCTCCGTCTGTGAGAGGGGATACACGTGATTCCTGGGAAGTGCAGCGTCTACCAGGAGATTTATCGCACAATCCCCCCATAGATGGGGTGGTAATTGAGTCGCCTTCTTCTTACAGAAGGCGAGAGCCAAATCGACATATTCTGGGGGAATGAGACCTGGTCTGGACTTTCCACCGTGGTAGCACCAATGGAAACCCCTACACACCTCCCCGAGCACTCTCGCGACCACCCCATGAGAGCCCTCTGTTGCCAGGAAATGGTGGGGTTATGACGAGCCAACCAGGGAAGGCCTAGTACCACGGGAAATGCAGGAGAGCCTGGACCCTAACGGTCGACTATCCAGAGCGTAAACCGCAAAAGGTCTATTCACAGGAATAATGGGGATCCCTAAACTAAGTGCTAACGCTCTGTCAATAAAATTCCCAGCTGTGCCTGAATCAACGAGCGCCTTATGCTGGGAATGCGGGGAGAACTCAGGGAAACAAACCGGAACAAACAGGTGCACAACAGAGGACTCTGGATGAGAGTGGTGCATACTCACCTGGGGTGACGTCAGTGCCCTGCCTGCTGCCTCTACTCCCAGAGAGACCAACCCGACACCGAACGGCAGTGTGCCCTCTGCGGCCACAGATGGTGCACGTGAAGGCCCCTCCTCCAGTCTCCCTACGTGTAACCCCTCCCAACTCCATGGGCACCGGAGCGGGAGTGCTGGGAGATGAAACCGACAGAGCCCCCTCAGGACGTCCACGGATGACCAGCAGGTTATCCAACCGAATGGACATATCCACCAGTTGATCAAAGGTGGTGGTGGCATCCCTGCAGGCCAACTCCCGTTGGACGTCCTCGCGTAAGCTGCGGCCAATGCCCGGAACTACAGCGCGAAATCCTGTGCGCTCCTCGTCCCCTGCCTCAAATGGAAGAGTCGTTCACCCGCCGCTCTACCTTCGGGCGGATGGTCAGAGACGGTCCAGGAAACGGAGGGTAAACTCCTCAAAGTGGTCCAACGCTCCCCCACACGGCGTTTGCCCACTCCAGAGTTCTCCCCGAGAGGCATGAGACGAGGGAGGATACTCTCTCCCTTCCTGAGGGAGCTGGGTGAACAGTGGCCAGGTATTGGTCCAGTTGTAAAAGGAATCATCATACTCCCTGGGAAGGGAGAGACGTATTCCACTGGAGCTGGATCCAGACTGGACAGTAGAGATAACCCCGGTTGAGCTGGTCGAGGAACTGGAGAGACCTGTCTCTCCCAGCGGTCCACGGTCTGGACAACTCGATCCATCATGGCACCGAGATGATGTAGCATAGCTGCGTGTTCCTGGACACGTTCCTGGACTCCTCTGACCAGTGTTCCTGCTCCTGCTGACTCCATAGTTGGTGTAGGATTCTGTTAGGAGTGTGTATTGGAGGTGAAGTCAGGTGCAGGAAAGCAGAGTGTAGTGAACAGGCACACTTTTTATTCCGGTAAAAATGACATCACAAACTACGTAAAATGTGCTCTAACAAGGAACATAGACAAAAAGTAAAGCGGGTAACAATATCCACAATATCAAAATACACGTAACACAAACAATCCTACACAAAAACATGATGGGGAACAGAGGAATAAATACATATGAATTGATTGGGGAATGAAAACCAGGTGTGCAGGAAACAAGACAAAACAAAACCTTATTTCCCCCTGTCTTCAGACTCTGAGCACCAAGCAAACCCACTCCAAACAAATCATCTTAGAACATGCTAACAATCATAGGGGCGGCAGGTAGCCTAGTGGTTAGAGTGTTGGACTAGTAACTGAAAGGTTGCAAGACAGAATCCCAGAGCTGACAAGGAAAAAATATGTCTTTCTGCCCCTGAACAAGGCAGTTAACCCACTGTTCCTAGGCAGTCAACCCACTGTTCCTAGGCAGTCAACCCACTGTTCCTAGGCAGTCAACCCACTGTTCCTAGGCAGTCATTGAAAATAAGAATTTGTTCTTAACTGACTTAACTAGTTAAATAAAGGTACAAAAAAAAAAAAAAAAAAAAAAAAAAAAACTGTGACAATTCTACACCTGATTTCTTTCCCTGGTATCATCTGGATGTATGCAGTACTCACCGGTTGCATGGTTTCTGTTCATGTGTTATGGATTCTCTGAAATGAAATTGACTCACATGTTGACAGTTTTAGTATATTCAGTACTTCAGCTTCAGTATTTTATCTTTGTTGATTGAACTTGGGGTTGATGGTAATATAGTGAATAAAGAGAACAATTGCAATATGCTGAATGTGCTGCATTCTACAGTGGAGAATGGTGGGAGGAAGAAAGAGATTAAAACATAATGTGTTCAGTTTTTAGGTCAACCGTCATCCTCAATATCCATGATGCAATCTACAGTTACTTGAAAGTCATGTTGTATTTTGGTATCACACTGTTGAAGGTACCCACAAGAGGAGGAGGAGAGGTTTTTGTCAGTGTGTTTTCTTCTCCTTGTTACATTTTATCTCTGGCTATATTTGGAAGCTGTCTTGGTGTATTTGCACTGATGACAGATATGGAAAATGCTTCACTGTGCCGGGAACTAAGATGAAGTTGAAAAGCACATAACATAAGTGTATCAACTTATTTATGGAATTGAAAGAAAAATGGCACACACATTTGATCAAATTATCTCTTAGAGCTGGAGTTGTCTAGTGAAAAGCCATTCTCATCCTACAGTTCTTAGGAAGGGCTTCAGACAGACTCAAATCTATTCTTAACCCTGAGTTACAGTGCTTGGCAATTATACAGTATATCGACCATCTTTAGTGTTCTCCTCCCATTCATTCTAATACCGACTTAACATTTATATTTTACATTGTAGTCATTTAGCAGCTGCTCTTGTCCACAACAACTTACAGGAACAATTAGGATTTAGTGCCTCGCTCATGGGCACATCTGCAGAGTTTTCACCTATTCCGCTCCAGGAATCAAACCAGCAACCTTTCGGTTACTGGCCCAACGCTCTTAACTGCTAGGCTACCTGCCGCCCAAGTTCATCGTAAGAGAATGAGCCGATAGACTTGTGATTGATGTGATTGATTGTGTGAACCAGGGGAAGTAACACGAGCAAAGAGGATTTTGACAGGCCCCATACATCAAGATTTTTCTCACTATGCCTGTTAATGTCACTGCTACAAGCTTCAGGGTGTTCAATCATATTGATTCATATGGGTGACAATTAGGTCTTCATAGAGCAGACTTGTGGGATACATTGCATTGCATTGCATAAATGCAAGACTGTGTAATCTGATCTGATTTTAGATGTAGCCAGGCTAGCTAATGTACTAATCCAATGATTTAATATAACATCAACCTTGACGGTTGATATTCACTCTAAGGTCAAAGGTATTGAGGATCGTCATGTACAGTACAATTCTTCTCCCCTTGAGGCATACATAGAAACACCATTCATAATTCATCACCACTTCGGAACAATATATCATATTATATGGCTCTTATTAGTTGTTAATAATTAGCCATCAATTCATGTATTAACATGCAGTTTAAGGTCATTAGGCACTTGTTAGTCCTTTAGGGACTGCTAGTTAGTCATAAATGATGAATATTAGGCTTTCCCACTGTGATTTAACCACTCAAATCCCTACCATACATTAATAGTAGCGACAGCATATACTGGGGCCAGAGTGTGTACACTCAGAGCCATGTTGTTCTGCATGGTAACAGAGCAGAGCGAGAGGCATTTATAAAGACTAGGGTGTACACAGTGGAAATAATAGTGGCTATTACCAGGCTTAGAAACAGAGGGCTTGGGGGTAGAGAGATGAGCCCATTCCATCCAGCATTCAGCCAGCTCTTTGTTGCTGTATAAGTGCCATACATACGAATTAAATAGCTGTTTAAATTGTATTGTACTCAACTCATCTCAATCTCAAGTGAGATTCCTGCAGATCAAGAGAGAATGGGGATAGTTTAATGAGAGACGTGAGACAAAGAGATAAATCCAAACATCTATTTGTAAATCTCATTTAATTACTACCATCTGCTGTGTGGTTGCGTCACCAAGGAGAAAGAGAGAGACGGTTTTGCTTTCATTATAGCTTGGCAAAACACATAATGCTATATTGTACATGTACATGTATACATGTTAGTTTGCATATGCAGTTTTCTGCTAAGTGATTACATAATGTTGGTATTTCTGGCGACCAGTTGAGTTAATCTTTTTCATTAAACATACTGTAAGCTATAAGTCTGAGGGTTAATACTGTTACACCTCATCAGCGAGTATTGTATGTGTTTCACATCGCTGGGAGCACTTGAAAGAAGAGGTGAGAGCTTTGAATTCCTCACACATCACACAGTGATAGTATGGGGTATTTGGTTCAGTCTGTTTGCTGTTGCTGCCTGGAGCAAGAAACCTCCTCAGGTAAATGCATTTCAAAGCACTTCTTCACTTTTCTTTATTTCTCTTCTCCTCCTCACAGTTTTTTAAATCTGCCTGTTGCTTTCTTTTCCAGAATAGAATGTGTGCCGTGTGTGTGTCTGACCGTGGTCATGTCTAGATAGTATTTAGTATTGGCTTGATTAAATATACTGAACTAAAAAATATATAAATGCAACATGAAATAATTTCTAAGATTTTACTGATTTACAGTTCGTAGAAGGAAATCAGTCAATTGAAATAAATAAATGAGGCCCTAATCTATGGATTTCATGACTATGCAGGGGTGCAGCCATGGGTGGGCCTAGGAGGGCAGCCAATCGGAATGAGTTTTTCTCCACAAAAGGGCTATATTACAGACAGAAATACCTCTCAGCACCCCCTCTCAGACGATCCCGCAGGTGAAAAAGCCAGATGTGGAGGTCCTGGTCTGGCCTCGTTACACGTGGTCAGCGGTTGTGAGGCCCGTTGGATGTACTGCCAAATTCTCTAAAACGACATTGGAGGCGGCTTATGGTAGAGACAATAACAATAAATTCTCTGGAAACAGCTCTGTTGGAAATTCCTGCAGTCAGTATCCCAATTGCATGCTCCCTCAAAACTTGAGACATCTGTGGAATTGTGTTGTGTGACAAAACTGCACATTTTAGAGTGGCCTTTTATTGTTCCAACACAAGGGCGGCCCCCCCCCCCCCAGAAGTAGAAGTACTCAGACTGGACACTCTTTGAGCCGTACCCCCGTGCTGAGCCACACTCTGGCTGCATCATTATGCCTGTAGGCTAAAAATACAGTGGCTCTCCTGATCCCTAATTCACACAGGACCAGCCCACAGTGCTGCCACCACCACACACGAGCACCATCACCACGACCATGGCTCTGTGTGCTAGCTATCAACATGTAGGCATGTCATGTTGGTGAGATAATCACACTGCTGGTGTTTTGGGCTTTAATCTGATTGATGTTATAATAAGATAATGATAGGCTATCATCATGAAATGAATAATACCTTATCACTAATAATATTAGATTGAATGTGATTACTCTTTATAATTAAGATTTGGATTGAGTCTGATGAGAGTTTTATTTGATGTTTAATCCTATTCATTTATTTCTTAACACGTGGCTTTTTTCAGTGCAGGTTCCATTTGAGCATTCAGAACCCATGACTGACTGGAACAGGAAATCAATAATGTTCAACTGGCATTATGGTGACAACGGCTCCACTGATCCACTGATTGAATATGGAGGATGGGGCTTTGAGCCTTGAACAGAACATCAATACAGAAACCATAGGAACACATGGAGGGATTCATTAATACACTATTCATACATGTAAGTGGAACCACTGAGAAATCTTTAAGAGCTATTACAAGTGGCAAATGAGATGTTTGGGTAATCAAGACTGTGAACGATATTGGTATGATTGACAAACAAGTAATGGAAGTAAATGCTCTTAATTAATTATGGTTTTGAGAATCAATTTCTGCACTTCAGGGAGATTAAAGCAACACTTAGCTTTTCACAGCTCTCTCTTACAAGGTTAGGACAAAAGCTGCTACTCTCAAAACAATTTTGAATATACATTTGTTGAAATGATACATTGCATAGACCTGGAATAACTACAACCTTGCATAATCATGTTTGGTACTCTAGGCAGTAGCATATCAACTGAATACATTACTGTGGCCATAACGAAGAAGTTGCTTGGGAGATTCTCAGCATCCTTAGGTTGTGGTTACCGGTAAGCCCAAGCGAGCATGACACATCATTGTATATCCTGGGGATATAGAATATATGACTTGTATTTAATGTATTTGAGAGGGACTTGTTTAGACCTAAATAAAATAAATGACATGGTTGTCCCTTTGAATAATATAATTGCAATATTCACCATGAGAAGTAATTATTTCATTGTTTTCAATATTCATCATCATTTATCTAATTGGGAAATGTGATCTTTATTTGATTTTTTTTACTCAACTAAATTAGATTTACATGAACTCTGTTTCCACCACCACCCTTGCTGACTTACCTGACCCACCAATGACCAAACACTTCAGATAAGTCTTTTAAATATTTCACCTTCATTTAACCAGGTAGGCTAGTTGAGAACAAGTTCTCATTTACAACTGCGACCTGGTCAAGATAAAGCAAAGAAGTTCGACACATACAGCAACACAGAGTAACACATGGAGTAAACAAACATACAGTCAATAATACAGTAGAAAAAGTATATATAAAGTGTGTGCAAATGAGGTAGGATAAGGGAGGTAAGGCAATAAATAGGCCATGGTGGCGAAGTAATTACAATATAGCAATTAAACACTGGAATGGTAGATGTGCAGTAAAAGTAAAATGTTATGTGACACAGTGTCATGAGACCCGGCCAGTGTTCTTTTTCAGTGGGGTTTGACAGGGGAGCAGAGTACAGTGAGATTGTCCCTCTGTCTCTCCCTGGAGAGAACCTAGCCCTGTTACATAACCTGTGTGATAATCTGACACTTAGGTCCATGGTCTGTATGCCGACGATGGATCTGTCAATAGCACTGAATGGGTGTCAGGGTGATAGCAGCATAATGCTCAATACTGACTGACTGTTTCCCCCTCTGCCTTTACTCCAGATCCATATAGTCAAGACACAAGAGCTATAGAGATACATCAGAGTCGACATGCTGGTGTGAGGGTTTGTCAAATCAAATCAAAGTTTATTTGTCACGTGTGCTGAATACAACAGGTGTAGGTAGACCTTACAAAGAAATGCTTACTTACAGGCTCTAACCAATAGTGCAAAAAAGGTATTAGGTGAACAATAGGTAAGTAAATAAATAAATACAACAGTAAAAAGACAGTGAAAAATAACAGTAGCGAGGCTATATATAGTAGCGGGGCTATAAAAGTAGTGAGGCTACATACAGACAACAGTTAGTCAGGCTGATTGAGGTAGTATGTACATGCAGATATGGTTAAAGTGACTATGCATATTTGATGAACAGAGAGTAGCAGTAGCGTAAAAGAGGAGTTGGCGGGTGGTGGGACACAATGCAGATAACCTGGTTAGCCAATGTGCGGGAGCACTGATTGGTCGGATCAATTGAGGTAGTATGTACATGAATGTATAGTTAAAGTGACTATGCATATATGATAAACAGAGAGTAGCAGCAGCGTAAAAGAGGGGTTGGGGGGACACACACAATGCAAAACATCCGGGTAGCAATTTGATTATCTGTTCAGGAGTCTTATGATTTGGGGGGTAAAAACTGTTGAGAAGCCTTTTTGTCCGAGACTTGGCACTCCGGTACCGCTTGCAATGCGGTAGTAGAGAGAACAGTCTATGACTGGGGTGGCTGGGGTCTTTGACAATTTTTAGGGTCTTCCTCTAATGATTCATTAATTGTACATGTTGTTTGGGATAAGCTACAGGTTTTATAATGAGTTTTTAAAATAGTGGTGGCTCTTTATGTGGTTACGAAGGGCTGCAATTGTCACATAGGGTCACATAACAAGTGTAAACTCAATAAGATGCATTTTTATGTATTTAAATATACAAAGGATTGTTTTGGCAGCTAGGCTGAGAATGTACTGTCCAAATTTTGAGTATACACTGTAACACACCTTTTGTGGTATAGTAGGCTAGACATAGAACATTCATAAGTAGGCTATAACTTTATCTGGCTTATTACAGTTTCAACCGACAATATTACATGAGCGTATAGTTTTGACCGTTCTCCTTAGTACAACGAAACATACCAGATTCCATTGACAGCACTATTTGCGCCGAGGAAGCGCATACCCTGTAAAGCGGCACTGCGGCATCGCCATATCAATGCGCCCGGTCCTCAAGCACTGACTGGGAGAGAATAGCGCCTTTGCTTCCTTACCGGATTTATTTGTTAGTTACATTTTTCCTTTTGTTTAATCTTTTATTCACCATTCGTATCCGAATACCAGCGACTTACCCGGACGGTCCCCACTTGCAAGGGTTTGCATTTCTTGGTTTTGCATGACGTGTCTTGGAGAAAAAGAGGCTTGCTTTGTGTGTTAGTGAAAATAAGCGGAGAGCTGGAGCAGGAGGGAAGCAGTGCCAGTCTCTGTTGTAGGCTGGACTGGCCACGGAGCGTGAGATATACTGACAGAGAGACAGACAAAAAAGGACTGAAGGAAGACAGCAAGATAATGTGATAACAGCACGGGACGAGAAAAGGGAAGGCGAAAGAGCCAAAACAGCTTTTAAACGATTTACTAGAGCTATGTTGTTTGCATGTCATTAGGGGAGTGTTGGCACGGGGCATCAGGTTAAAGGGATAGGGACTGGGAAATGGCTTAGGACCGTTATAAGAAAGGCTGAATTTAGCTTCTAGGGCTAAAACAAGGGAAAAACAAGGCTGGGATTTTTGATGGTTTAGATGCGCCCTTATTACGCACCATCGGTCCAAATAAGCCACATTTGCGAGCCATTGTAATGTGCTGATGTGCAACATTTGCCACTTGCAGTCTAGCTGGCTATTGGTATATTACAGGTTTTACTCATGCTACTTTCCATTGCAATCCTTGGACAATTATATAATTCAAAGTTGAAGATGGTGGTTGTCTATGACATATGATTATTGTGGTGTGTCTGGTTATGATGGAGCTAGGCAAGGTGTGTTCCTACTGTCTGTGGAACGGTTCATCCAGCAGCATGGGGGGGGGGGGGGGGGGGGGGGGGGTGATGAAATTTGGAGTGGCTTGGATGAGGCTAGACTAGAGCATGCCTGTGATGTTTGGTGAATTCAATGATGGATAGACTACCGTTTTGGTGATGTCATGTACACTTATTATCTAAATGGGTTTTGGTATTGTTGATAGTATTCATAGAGTACATGTTATCTGTATCTTTGCCATACAGAGCAGATTAGAAGACTGATAATGAATGTTTGTGTTAAGGAATGATTGAGATGATACACTGTTGAATGTGTTGTCATCTGTATGCTGTCTGAAACGCATAGCATGTAGCATGACTAGAATGTCAATAGGTTAATCACATAGAGTAGCCTATTATGACTGAACACATTAACTTTTGACTTAGGGTGGTCCAAATGTAAGTGCTTTAAGATCAATTGTCAGTTAAGGTCTTTGTCATCATACTAGATCTAGGAGAGAGCATTGTTTGGCAGAATCCTCATCTCAAACCCCCAAGGACAGACATCATTCAATATCTAGTGTTGGACGTTATGACCAATGTGTTTATATGGTTTACATGAGGTTATCTATTTGAATAAATTCATTTGGAATGTAAAATTGTGACGAAACGAGTATATTCTAAGAATCAATTACCTTGTATAAATATTGCATAATGGATAGGCCATTCAATAAATAGATTGAAATATGCATAATGACGAATACACACGACGGTGAAAAAAAATACATGGTATACTTAATGGAAAAGGTATTTTCACAGAAATGTACACTGAATCAGGGTTTTATGCACCTATATGGAGAGAGTGTAAATTATAGGTGGGATTGGAAGTGTTAAAAAAGGCAGGTGACTATGACGCTTATAAACATTGTCTCATC
This sequence comes from Oncorhynchus mykiss, assembly GCF_057628025.1. Classification (NCBI taxonomy): domain Eukaryota; kingdom Metazoa; phylum Chordata; class Actinopteri; order Salmoniformes; family Salmonidae; genus Oncorhynchus; species Oncorhynchus mykiss. The sequence goes on along the minus strand of NC_143033.1, from coordinate 33,875,021 downwards.
TCTGGTGAAAGCACAGTGAGTTTAGAAATTGAGACATAATCGTGTGATGATCAGGCAAGCTGGTGTTCTATATGCAGTGAACAGAACCCGAGATGATAACCACAGCAGGCCTATTTTTAAAAGGTCCACAGATATAGGAATAGGCTTAACCAAATAGAGAAAATTCCCCTACATTTATACATGTAAGAATGCTTATTTCATTAAAAGTACAGGATAGAGTAAAACCGCGGGGGAGAACTATAGAGACAGTATTAGAGAAGGAGCACTTTGAAACGCATAATGATCTCAGCCACATAATGATTTCAGCCTAATGATTATGCATTGTAAAAGAAAAAATGACAGTATAGTGAGAAGTCTGAAGCTATATCGTAATGAAACATTCATTTATGTTGCATTATGTAGACTGTTAACAACCCCCTGTACTGTATTATAATCTTCCTACCTTGAGAGGATGGCTCATTGACTTAAAGCATTCGACATTAAGGACTGCTGCTGACTGAACATGTTGCAAATGTATGCTCTCTATCTCTTTGACTTTCAGGAGAGAGAGCTCGCTGACTGCAGCATGTGAAGAGGGAGGATTCCTTGAGGAGGATCAGGATGTGGCTTTTTACAATTGGTTCGCCATGGCAAGACATGTCCAGTGATCAGACATTCTTTTCCAGTTAAAGTATTTTCGTATTTTTTTTCTCTTTTTGACAGTCTGGTTTCCACGTCTAAATGACAATTTTACCCTTTGTCTATTAGTGGATTTCATGGACGACCGTTTGGGATCTTTGCTTTGGAACCTGCTGCTGGGCTTTCAATGACTCAATGCATTTTCTACTCCAGCCTATGCCCTTTGGATATTATCTGATCGCTTACTCGTCATTGGATTTCATGCACTGAGTAACTATACGTACTACTTGTTGGATATTGTTAGGAAATATCTGTTGGTATTTCTTTCTGCTGGGAGTTCAACTGTGCCAGTGAGTGCCCTTGACAGGGTTGATTATCTTCTCTGCTAGAGGAGTCTCTAGGTGGGCTTTTCCTCTGAGGAAATGGATGGCCCTCGGTCCAGTGGGCTCCGCAAAAAGAGGAAGTCTAAGTCCGAGAGGGATCGGGGACGAAGATCAAATGGGACAAGGAACAATAACCATGTGAGGGGGGGCTGTGTGGGGCTCCGCTTCTCCTCAGATTCGGAGAGGGAGGAAAGAGTAAGGAACCCCTTTTCTTCCCGTCCGAAGCCCCCCAGGAGAAAGAGAAAGGAGTCTACGTCTGCTGAGGAGGACATCATAGATGGTTTTTCTATCTCTGGTTTCATGACGCTGGAGGAGCTGGATGTGAGTAACTCCAGGCTGATGTTACTACTTCTTCTATTCTGACCTGCGGGGGGTGGGGTGGGGGGGGGATTTTTTAGCATTTCCTCTGTGTTTTGCCATCTCCTCTAGATATGGCTGTAAGTGTGTTTTAACACGTAGTCCACTTTAAAATAACCGATCTCAGTCCTCTTTAAAAAAGCAAAAAACTCAGTTCTCTTTGCATTCACGCTGTTGCCACTTCACCTTTTTTGAGGTCTGAATTCTCTTTGCATTCACATTACTATGTTTAGAAAATAACCAAGATATTTCTACAACATTCACTCAATGCACTCTGGGTAAAAGAGGACAAAGCCATTCCATCAGAACACGTTATCGGACAGCTAGATATACCTACTTACGTTTTGGAAGCTAATAGATTGCATTTAGTTAAAAGATTACACATAATTATTGTATTCATAAGATAATATTAACATGTAAATATAATTGGTAACAGATTAAATACCAGTAGAGTAAATGCAGATTAAATAATGCTGTAGTCTTCATAAAAAATGGTATTCCCTTTAAGATCTAGAATGGAATTTGTACCCTATATTGTGATTCTCGCCAAACCCTTCCTAACCCCGACGACGCTATGCCAATTGTGCGTCGCCCCACGGACCTCTCAGTTGCGGCCGGTTATGACAGAGCATGGGCGCGAACCCAGAGTCTCCGGTGGCACAGCTGGCGCCCTTAACCACTGCGCCACCCGGGAAGCCGTGTGTGAATTTGACTATTTTTCTGTCCTGCTAAGCATTCAAAATGTAACGAGTACTTTTGGGTGTCAAGGAAAATGTATGGAGTAAAAAGTACAATATTTTCTTAAGGAATGTAGTGAAGTAAAAGTAGTCAAAAATATAAATAGTAAAATAAAGTACCAATACCCCAAAAAACGACTTAAGCAGTACTTTACAGTATTTTGACTTAAGTACTTTACACCACTGCCAATGTGAAGGTGTTATGGCAGGGGAAATGGTGTTGCAGTAGTCTAGTGTGTGGTGCGGGAATAATGACAAGCGAACCTGGAGAGCTTTGTGTTCACATTGCCCTTAAAAAGGGAACCAGACCACGGAATTCAAGTGAACCGAACTCAGATCAGTTCGGTTCCCTTAAGGGGGCTCTTTTAAGGAGTCTGAGTTCCTTTGGAGTGTTCACACTCAACAACAAATTAAGTGAACTGCACTGAGTTCACAAAAATTGGCTGAAAGGGACCAAGTGTGAAATCACCCTTAATCTCTTGACACTATGTGAAGAGAGGGTTGTTATTGTCTCCAGCCCCAATCGCTCTATCTGTATTGCTGGACTGGCCTTGCACTTGGCTGAGCTCTAGCCTGCATATTTCTGTTGTGAGCTGGATTCCAACAGATGTGACGATTCAGCCAAAACGAGACAATTCAGCCAAAGATCTATATCTCTGTCACAGAGCTTGTGTTGTTGAGCAGTATTGTGGATTTGTTTTTATAAGGACGTGCCAGACAAAGGCTTACAGTACGAGGAATGGCTTCCAAAGGTTCTAGAAGGTTTCAGAATCCAGAACAGGGAGGTAGGTAGTGGATCTCATGATTATTTATTTGCCTTATTGTCTGTGGAATAAGCTCCTCACATGTACAACAGTATGTATAGCCTAATTAGGAATATATTAATCATTCATTTCATTCCACTTGTTTGAACTTGTATTCCAAGTCAAACTTTATTTATCACATACGGCGAATACAACAAGTGTAGACCTTACTGGGAAATGCTTACTTAAAAGCCCTTAACCAACAGTGCAGTTCAAATGAACTAAAGTAAAAAGTAACACAATAACATAACAATAACGAGGCTATATACATGGGGAACCGGAACCGAGTCAGTGTGTGAGGGTACATGTTATTTTGTCATTTGTACATGTAGGTAGGGGTGAAGTGACTGCATAGATAATAAACAGTGAGTAGCAGCAGTGTACAAAACAAATGGGGGGGGTCAATGTAATAGTCCGGTGGCCATTTGATTAATTGTTCAGCAATCTTATGGCTTGGGGGTAGAAGCTCTTAAGGAGCCTTTTGGTCCGAGACTTGGTGCTCCGGAACCGCTTGCCGTGCGGTAGCAGGGAAAACAGTATATGACTTGGTTTACTGGAGTCTCTAAAAATTGTATGGGCTTTCCTCCGTCACCACCTATTATATAGGTCCTGGATTGCAGGAAGCTTGGCCTCAGTGATGTACTGGGCCGCACGCACTACCCTCTGTAGTGGCTTGTGGTCAGATGCAGAGAGTTGCAATACCAGGCGGTGATCCAACCATGCTCTCGAAGGTGCAGTTGTATAACCTTTTGAGGATCTGGGGACTGATGCCAAGTCTTTTCAGTCTTCTGAGGGGGAAAAGGTTTTGTCATGCCCTCTTCACGACTGTCTTAAGAAATGGCTTTCTTCTTGCCACTCTTCCATAAAGGCCAGATTTGTGCAATATACGACTGATTGTTGTCCTATGGACAGAGTCTCCCACCTCAGCTGTAGATCTCTGCAGTTCATCCAGAGTGATCATGGGCCTATTGGCTGCATCTCTGATCAGTCTTCTCCTTGTATGAGCTGAAAGTTTAGAGGGACGGTCAGGTTTTGGTAGATTTGCAGTGGTCTGATACTCCTTCCATTTCAATATTATCGCTTGCACAGTGCTCCTTGGGATGTTTAAAGCTTGGGAAATCTTTTTGTATCCAAATCCGGCTTTAAACTTCTTCAGAACAGTATCTCGGACCTGCCTGGTGTGTTCCTTGTTCTTCATGATGCTCTCTGCGCTTTTAACGGACCTCTGAGACTATCACAGTGCAGGTGCATTTATACGGAGACTTGATTACACACAGGTGGATTGTATTTATCATCATTAGTCATTTAGGTCAACATTGAATCATTCAGAGATCCTCACTGAACTTCTGGAGAGAGTTTGCTGCACTGAAAGTAAAGGGGCTGAATAATTTTGCACGCCCAATTTTTCAGTTTTTGATTTGTTAAAAAAGTTTGAAATATCCAATAAATGTCGTTCCACTTCATGATTGTGTCCCACTTGTTGTTGATTCTTCACAAAAAAATACAGTTTTATATCTTTATGTTTGAAGCCTGAAATGTGGCAAAAGGTCGCAAAGTTCAAGGGGGCCGAATACTTTTGCAAGGCACTGTATTTCACTTATAATTCACTGTATCACAATTCCAGTTGATCAGAAGTTTACATACACTAAGTTGACTGTGCTTTTAAACAGCTTGGAAAATGCCAGAAAATTATGTAATGGCTTTAGAAGCCTCTGATTGGTTAATTGACATAATTTGAGTCAATTGGAGGTGTACCTGTGGATGTATTTCAAAGCCTACCTTCAAACTCAGTGCCTCTTTTCATGGGAAAATCAAAATAAATCAGCCAAGACCTCCCAAAAAAAATTGTAGACCTACACAAGTCTGGTTCATCCTTGGAAGAAATGTCCAAACACCTGAAGGTACCACGTTCATCTGTACAAACAATAGTACGCAAGTATAAACACCATGGGACCACGCAGCTGTCATACCGCTCAGGAAGGAGACGCGCTCTGTCTGAGATGAACGTTCTTTGTTGCAAAATGTGCAAATCAATCCCAGAACAACAGCAAAGGACCTTGTGAAGATGCATGAGGAAACAGGTACAAAATAATCTATATCCACAGTAAAACAAGTCCTATATCGACATAACCAGAAAGGCCGCTTAGCAAGGAAGATGCCACTGCTCCAAAACTGCCATAAAAAAGCCCGACTACGGTTTGCAACTGCACATATGGACAAAGATCATACTTTTAGAAGAAATGTCCTCTGGTCTGATGAAACAAAAATTGAACTGTTTGGCCATAATGACCATCGTTATGTTTGGAGGAAAAGGGGGAGGCATGCAAGCCGTAGAACACCATCCCAACTTGATATATATTGAAGCAACATCTCAAGATATCAGTCAGGAAGTTAAAGCTTGGATGCAAATGGGTTTTCCAAATTGACAATGACCCCAAGCATACTTCCAAAGTTGTGGCAAAATGGCTTAAGGACAACAAAGTCAAGGTATTGGAATGGCCATCACAAAGCCCTGACCTCAATCCTATAGAACATTTGTGGGCAGAACTGAAAAAGCGTGTGCGGGCAACGAGACCTACAATGCTGACTCAGTTACACCAGCTCTGTCAGGAGGAATGGGCCAAAATTCACCCAACTTATTGTGGGAAGCTTGTGGAAGACTACCAGAAATGTTTGACCCAAGTTAAACAATTTAAAGGCAAAGCTACCAAATACTAATTGAGTGTATGTAAACTTCTGACCCACTGGGAATGTGATGAAAGAAATATAAGCTGACAAATCATTGTCTCTACTATTATTCTGACATTTCACATTCTTAAAATAAAGTGGTGATCCTAACTGACCTAAGACAGGGCATTTTTACTATGATTAAATGTCAGGAATTGTGAAACTGAGTTTAAATGTATTTGGCTAAGGTGTATGCAAACTTCCGACTTCAACTGTATGTCACCAAATATATATTACATTATATCATTACTGTAGGCCTATACTTGTGTTGTGACTTGTGAGCCTTAATTCATGGATTCCTTTCCTACTACTCCTCTGCAGTATTTGTTTCCAACACAATCTTTGTGCTTTGTCACGTAAATCAAAACCTATACATACATTACAATAACATTAGCTTTCCTAACAGGTTAGATACTTGTACGAAGTAGGCTGTAAGAACCAAGTGGGCAAAACCTGATTTAAAAGACAGTATGTATGTCAGTATGATGTATTTTTTATGACGTCTTATTCTGGTTGGAAAATAACTTTTTTATTTTACTTATTATTACTGACCAGAATATGCCGTCTTTTTCTGACCACCATAATAATTGTGACCTCTATCTGACCTGCTGGTCATAATTCTGACCACTATATTATGTGCTACATTATGTAGCCTACTAGTCATAGTTAAGACCTCATCATAACCTGTTATTGACCACCTGACTACAGCTTATTACTTGCACTTTTAGAAAAAAGGGTTCCAAAAGGTTTCTTCGGCTGTCTCCATAGAATAACAATTTTTGGTTCCAAGGAAAAGCTGTTTTGGTTCCACGTAGAATCATTTTGGTTTCCATGTAGAACCCTGTGGAAAGGGTCCTACATAAAACCCAAAAGGGTTCTACCTCAAACCAAATAGGGTTCTCCTATGGAGACAGCCGAATAACCCTTTTAGGTTCTAGATAGCACCTTTTTTTCTAAGAGTGTACTGTATAAAGTATTGCAGAGGATGAAGTTGGATATTGAAAACATTGTTTCTGTTTCCATAGTCACCAAATCCAGTTAATCTGCAACATATTATTTCTTACCTTTAAAATAGATCAAGCAATTGCAAAACAAATCTACATAACAATTTTTTGCACATCCTCATACATTTGTTTCATAATTCACCCACAGACATTACATGCATAGAAAGACTAGGACACAGAGTATTCTTGGAAAAGCGGGACAAGCTCTACTTTTTAAAATGATTTGTCTCAATATTAACAACATCTGACGTATACATTTTGATAGACCAAAGCATGAGCTATCAGACCATTTGAAGAGTGATTAGAAAAGAACAGAGATAAGACAAAGCGACTGAAGGAAGGTATTTTCACAGACTTTGTGAATTGTCGGAGAGGATACCATTTTCTTGTGTCCTTAAGCGCCACAGGGTAGTATGCTGACAACTGACACCTCTCCTTTACACCTTCTCAGTTCTGCCTCACACTTTCTCCGCATCTGGGTAGAACTGTCAGCATCATCCTCCATAAGGGCCATCTTGAAGAGTTCTGTGATGGGTCAGATCTGCAGTGAAGAGAATCAGCGCATACGATTTTATCAATTTGAGATTGAAATAAAAACTAGAAAATGAGGAAATTCCTAAATACATTTTGTGGGCTAAGCTGGCTAAAAGTATTTCCATGGTACTAGTTGAAGAGTTTTGTGGCAGTTCTAGAGATGTCTTGAAATAAGAGCAACTTGCTCATATACATACTTTGCGTCGTCCTCCACCACGGCGGTCAGGGGCATATTTGAGGACTTTCCTCAAGGCCCCAACACATCAACCTCCTGAGTTTTGTGGCTTTTCATGACACTTACTGTAAGCACAAAAAGAGAATAAAATAAATTTACGATTGGAATATTGTGGGCATGCAGGACAAAACGGAACAGTAACGCACAGTAAAATATCCTTAACAGTCAGAATCTACAAGACAATTCTCATTGTGTATGTCAAATGTCTCTGCTGCTCACTTACTATCCAATTACAATGGAGCACACACCACACGAGGGGTAGCAAAGGCATGTTTGCTCCTCCGTCCCTTCATATTAAAGTAGGAAAATAATGAATTGGTCATTAATCTGCAAAATTTTAAGAAAGAGGATATAAAAATTAGACACTAGAAAATGTTTAACCCCTCTCTAAATGACCGATCTCCAAAATCCTAAAGACGTTGTCCCGGACAGAGGTTCCCCCAATTGAGGACAGCTTGGCATTCTTTAAAAAATACTGTGTAAAGAGCCAGTCTATTTTTTATCTTTCTCTTTTTCAAAAGTTGTGAGTCTTTCATCTCATTCCCGCAACAAACATGAATACAATGTGCATACCAATTGCTTCCTTTTGTCCTCATTGGTGAGGCTATCCTCCATGACCTCAAACTCTCTAAGACCGGCAGCTGAATCTAAAGCTATACTGAACAAAAATATAAATGCAACATGTATTTTGGTCCCATGAGCTTAAATAAAAAATCCCAGAAATACGTGCAAAAAGCTTATTTCTCTCAAATTGTATGCACAAATTAGTTTACATCCCAGTTAGTGAGCATGTCTCCTTTGCCAAGAGAATCAATCCTTCTGACAGGTGTGGAATATCAAGAAGCTGATTAAATGGCATGATCATTACACAGTTGCATCTTGTGCTGGGGATAATAAAAGGCCACTCTAAAATGTCACACAACACAATGCCACAGATATCTCAAGTTATGAGGGAGCCCATTGTTGTGCCATTCATCCGCCACCATCACCTCACGTTTTAGCATGATAATGCAGGCGCCATTTTGCAAGGATCTGTACACAATTCCTGGAAGCTGAAAATGTCCCTGTTCTTCCATGGCCTGCATACTCACCAGACATCACCCATTGAGCATGTTTGGGGTGCTCTGGATTGATGTGTACGACAGTGTGTTCCAGTTCCCGCCAATATCCAGCAACTTTACACAGCCATTGAAGAGTGGGACAACATTCCACAGGCCACAATCAGTCTGATCAACTTTCTGCGGAAGAGATGTTGCGCTGCATGAGACAAATGGTGGTCACACCAGATACTGACTGGTTTTCTGATCCATGCCCCTAACTTTTTTTAAAGGTATTTGTGACCAATAGATGCATATCTGTATTCCCAGTCATGTGAAATCCATAGATTAGGGCCTAATGAATTCATTTAAATTGACTAATTTCCTTATATGAACTGTAACTCAGTAAAATCTTAGAAACTTGCGTTTTATATTTTTGTTCAGTGTAAGTCTGTGTCACCTGTAGTTGTTTCTCTGTACTCTAACTGTCCTTAAGTTGGTCAATAAATACAGGACCCTTTTCTGAAACCCTTACAACAACAAAAAAATACATTATTTGCTTATTTGTTGTGCCATTTACATTTCAGGAGAAGACTTAAATATGATATGCAGTTCTTACTTTCAGTAGACAATAGAATGTTGCCTCTGAGCGGAGAAGATGACCTGCAACAATTATTCGCCCATCAGAAAACGTGTTTTTGTTTTGATAGACCTATGATCCCAGCGTCTCATACACGTGATGAATTCTGAAGTTGAAACGTTTGTGGTGCAGGAATAATTGCACTGGGGAACATACTGTATACCGCGTTCATTATGTGTATTATATTTGCTAAGCACCTCTTCTTCCATTATTTTGGATATCTTTCTATGCTCATGCGTGTCCCCAAAGGCAAGACCTGAATTATTGCATTTTGACAGGAAATGTATTTTGACTGAATCGAAATTGATAGCCTAAATGTATGTAGACCTAAACGTGAGTTTTTCTTTTGCCACATTTAAAATGTACTTGTGAAGAGGCAACTCTGGAATGCTGGGCTTCTAGGCAGAGTTCCTCTGTCCAGTGTCTGTGTTCTTTTGCCCATCTTAATATTTTATTTTTATTGGCCAGTCTGAGATATGGCTTTGTCTTTGCAACTCTGCCTAGAAGTCCAGCATCCCGGAGTCGCCTCTTCACTGTTGACGTTGAGACTGATGTTTTGCGGGTACTATTTAATGAAGCTGCCAGTTGAGGACTTGTGAGGTGTCTGTTTCTCAAACTAGACACACTAATATACTTGTCCTCTTCCTCAGTTGTGCACCGGGGCCTCCCACTCCTCTTTCTAGTCTGGTTAGAGACAGTTTGCGCTGTCCTGTGAAGGGAGTAGTACACAGCGTTGTATGAGATCTTCTGTTTCTTGGCAATTTCTCGCATGGAATAGCCTTCATTTCTTAGAACAAGAATAGACTGACAAGTTTCAGAAGAAAGCTCTTGGTTTCTGTCCATTTTGAGCCTGTAATCGAACCCACAAATGCAGACGCTCCAGATACTCAACTAGTCTAAAGAAGGCTAGTTTTATTGCTTCTTTAATCAGGACAACAGTTTTCAGCTGTGCTAACATGCTTGCAAAAGGGTTTTCTAATTATAAATTACCCTTTTAAAATGGTAAACTTTGATTAGCTAACACAACGTGCCATTGGAAAACAGGAGGGATGGTTGCTGATAATTGGCCTATTTAGATATTCCATAAAAAAATCAGCCATTTCCAGCTACAGTAGTCATTTACAACATTAACAATGTCTACACTGTATTTCTGATCAATTTGATGTTATTTTAATGGACAAAAAATGTGTGTTTCTTTCAAAAACAAGGACATTTCTAAGTGACCCCAAACTTTTGAACGGTAGTGTGTGTTGTAGCTTAGAGCCTATTTCACATCATCTGAGGGGTTAGTGTTGTGCCCGCCATCGGTTGAGACACTGCATACTCTTAAATACAGGGTGGATGTCATGTTTTGGCTGATAAATGTACAAAAATTGAAATAAAATTGAAATATCAACTTTCAAATGGTACCACAAAGATGGATGGAAGTCCACATATCAGAGAATGTTGACTTGAATGGGTATGTCTATTGTTTTAAATTATGCTGTCAATCTTTCATAGGAAACCTATTGAAGTAATTGAGATATATAGATAATAGAATACACATTCCCATATGTCGTTCGACGGTGTGTGTACCGGCGGCCATTTTTGTGGTAGTATTCTGTAGTAAAAAGTTCAACTAAATTTCAATGGTGTTCCAGCTAAATTGTGGTGGTTTGAAGGGATAGGTAAATTCTATGATTGAAATGACACCCACCCTGTATTCAAGAGTATACTGTGTCTCAACTGATGGTGGCACAACATAAACACCTCAAATTATGCAAATGAGGGTCTAATATGCAAAAATGTTTTTTTGGGGGAGTTTACATGTTTTAAGATTATTAACGTTAAAGGCAAAAAAACAAAACATTTAGTCTGACAACCCTTTGTGAAAGCTTTTAAATGATATCAAACTCAACCATTAATCTTTCCAATGATGAAGACATGGATGTCTCATGGTAGGGTGAGGTATGCAAAATGTGTCAACTTTGAGCACCTCTATCTCCTGAATGTTTTGGCATTTTGGTCTAAAAAGCCACTTTCTGACCACTTCTACCATGGGAAAAGGCGCAACGCTCCCTCACCATTAAAAATGCATTGTTTTATTTAAGCATGGTTAAAAGATTAAAGTTTCAGCTTTCGATGGGGCTTCATCAGAATCTTTTCCTTTTTCAATGATTACATTTTTTGGGTGCACCTCGACTCACGTTGGTTGAGCTCCCTCCACTTCTTTCCACTTCTACCATGGGCAAATATGTATGGTGTTTTATGTTCAAATCAAAAGGGGTGCGGTCAAAAAGTGATTGAAATCCAATGGAACGACCCGATAGCGTTGCACTCTTTTTCCAGTGGGCTTTTTATAAGTGCAGGGTAAATAATTTGTCTACACAAGAGAGACATTACTGATAGTATTCTACCTTAATACTTTACTGGAGAAGTTACTTCTCAATACCACTCAGTCACTATGTATCCCCATCCCCACTATGTATCCCTACATTCCCTACAGAGTAATGTTTTTCTCCCCACGCCAAACCCTTTTTGGTTTCAATTTGAGAGGGAATTGCACAGCATCAATATGCAAAGGCAGCTCTCTAGTCTCAAATGCATTCAGAAAGGTGTTCTGTTCTCATTCATTGAACCAGACCATTGAAATCAAGATGTTCCACCTGCACATACAGCTGCAGCAGCTGTCCTTTACAAGTGAACTATCTGAGGCAGGCGTAAGGCGTTCTATAAAGCCTGCTGCCTAGTGCCTATTGATAGAGGAAAAGGGAGGAGGCTTGAGCTAGCAGTTGTGTATAACAACGAACACTCTGAGAAATTACAAAATGATTAAGCTCTATCTCTCAAACCCTGATCCCACTGCACTAAACTGCAGTGTAATCGTTCCCTTCTCTTCTTTCCCCACCCGATTCAATATTACTCAATGACTGCACCGCCAACTGACACTGTAAAACCAAATTACTTGTTCATTGTGTTGTAGGCTTTTCATCCGAACACACACGCTAAGCTTCATTTGGTCAAGACCAATAGGCCCTGTACAATCAAAGGAAATCGATTGCGAGGTGAAATTCACAGCCCTTTCTCTCAATGAAGACTTTGGGCTAATGTCCTTCTCCAGCGCCTCATTTGAGTTTTCCCATTTAGCACAGAGTATTATTGTAAGGGGTAAAAAGCAATCAGTGGAACCTATAGTACTGAATAATTGAAGGAGAATATATACTGAACAAAAAATATAAACAACATCCCAATGCTGGATAATCAATAATTTATAAGCAACAATTTCAACTATTTTACTGAGTTACAGTTCATGTAAGGAAATCAGTCAATTGAAATAAATTAATTTGGCCCTAATCTATGGATTTCACATGACTGGGAATACAGATATGCATCTGTTGGACACAGATACCTTAAAAAAAAAAGGTAGGGGGCGTGGATCATATAACCAGTCAGTATCTGGTGCGACCACCATTTGCCTCATGCAGCGTGACACATCTCCTTGGCATAGAGTTGATCAGGCTGTTGAGTGTGACCTGTGGAATGTTGTCCTGCTCCTCTTCAGTGGCTCTGCGGAGTTGCTGGATATTGGCGGGAACTGGAACATGCTCTGGATTGACGTGTACGTCAGCATCTCAAACATGCTTAATGGATGACATGCCTGGTGAGTGTGCAGGCCACTAGGAACTGAGACATTTTCACCTTCCAGTTATTGTGACATGGGGTTGTGCATTATCATGCTGAAATATGAGGTGATGGTGGCGGATGAATGGCATGACAATGGGCCTCAGAATTTCGTCACGGTATCTCTGTAAATTCAAATTGCCATCGATTAATATTGTGTTAGTTTGTTGTCCATAGCTTATGTTTGCCCATACCATAACCCCACTGCCACAATGGGGCACTCTGTTCACAACGTTGACATCAGTAAACCGCTCACCCACACGACGCCATACACGTGATCTGCGGTTGTGAGGCCAGTTGGACGTACTGCCAAATTCTCTAAAACATTGGAGAAGGCTTAGAGAAATTAACAATAAGTGATATGGCAACAGCTTTGGTGGACATTCCTGCTGTCAGCATGCCAATTGCATGCTCCCTCAACTTGAGACATCTGTGGCATTGTGTTGTGTGACAAAATGGCACATTTTACAGTGGCCTTTTATTGTTCCCAGCACAAGGTGCACCTATGTAATGATCATGCTGTTTAATCAGCTTCTTGATATGCCACACCTGTCAGGTGGATGGATTATCTTGGCAAAGGAGAACTGACAGGGATATAAACACATTTGTGTACACAATTTGAGCGAAATAAGCTTTTTGTGTATATGAACAATTTCTAGGATCTTTTATTTCAGCTCATGAAACATGGGACCAACACTTTATACATGTTGTGTTTATATTTTTGGTCAGTGTATATGCTCATGCTCTTTTTCAGTTATTTGTCATTGAAATCAGAACATGTGGTCTATAGGTCTAGCATGGGATTTATTATATACATCTTGCTTGATTGAGTAGAAAACAATGTCAATGGAATCAGCATTTAGTTTAGCAAGAGACCTATCGCTTTCCCGTTGGGGCTTTACACGTTCAATTATCTTCAAAGCCATCACTCACTCTGCTGTTGCAACAAATACTGCCAAGTCCCTGTGAGCTGATTCCTACTTTATAACTCTTTTGTTTTTTTTTACACACACAAATTGCCAAACATTTCTTCTGAAAGACTTGAGGGTCAGAATAACTCCAGTAACTTGGTACTGCTTGAGCATTTACAGGTGGTAAATGTGGGGATCAGGATGCTCATGTTCATGCAGTGGACTCAAGTCAGTAGGCTGTGATACTATTGTCACTACTGGTGAGTGAGCTCTCTTCATCAGATTGGCGTGTGTTGTGAAGGGCATAGTTTATTGACATGTTGTATACAGTACTTGTATACAACTTGTTACTCAATATTACAGAACTGTTTTAAGGTCAACAACAAACTGTGAAAGGCTCAAATGGAAAATACGATATTATGATTAACATATTATTAACTGCTACGGGATCGGTGTCCCTATACCGGGATGGTTGAGCTAATGTGCGCTAATGTGATTAGCATAACGTTGTAAGTAACGGCTAACTTTCCAGGACATAGACATGTCTTTATATGGGCAGAAAGCTTAAATTATTGTTAATCCAACTGCACTGTTCAATTTACAGCTCTAATTTACTGCTCTAATTTGTCATCTTGAGAGTCCCAGAGATAAAATGTAGCATAGTTTTTTGTTTGATAAAATTGTATTTTATATTCTAATGTAGGAACTGGGTTCTACAGTTTTAACCCTTGCTCCTTCTGGCTCCACATTGAATCCCCCCCCCCGGCCATCTAGATGTGTGAAAGTTAGTGTATAAGCTAATGATCCATCAATTTATATTCCTGGGAGTGTAAATGTTCTATTTCCATATCATTTCTGTTTGTTCTCTGTGGTTATGTACTAGAAAATGTATCAATGAACCAATTCGACACATTTGGGCAGACTTACAAAATATTGTCCAGTATTGCAATGATTCACTGGATCAATCTGAAACTTTACACACACACTGCTGCCATCTAGTGGCCAAAATCTAAATTGTGCCCAAACTGCAATGTTATATTATGGCCTTTCGCTTCCATTTCAAAGATGATAAAAAAAGAAAACGCATGTTTTTTGATTTGTATTATCTTTTACCAGATCTAATGTGTTATATTCTCCTACATTAATTTCACATTTACACACACTTCAAATTGTTTCCTTTCAAATGGTTTCCTTTCAAGCATATGCATATCCTTAATTCAGGTCCTGAGCTACAGGCAGTTAGATTTGGGTATGTCATTATAGGCGAAAATTGATAAAGGGTCCGATCCTTAAGAGGTTTTAATGGCTATTTACATTTACGGAAAGCTTAGAAAAGATGGATCTCAACCTCCTGTTGAGAGGAATGGATTGAAATACTCATGGCAACAAGCAGGTATCTCCACTTATCTAAAACGTAACCTATAAGATGAATGGTGTATTTAAGTATAGCTATATAAGTCAGTGACAGTAAGAAGAGATTTTTTCCTTCAAGTGATTGAAACACTACCGCAGATAGTGTCTGTCTGGCTTCCAGAATTCAAACAATGGATTTTCCTAGAAACTGTTGTCTCAGAGCTGGTGTCTGATAGAGGGTCTGAGAGAGAGCAGGTATGGGGGAAATTGATTAGCACTTCATTGTGGAGAAGAACGTGAAAATGAATGTATCGACATACGGTTGGTTGGTCTGCTGTGTTTCTACAGAAACGTCAATTCCAAGAATGAAGACACAAGTATCAAGCGAGCTTACAGTGTATATTGTGTTTGAGTGGATGGATGCAGCTGCTAGTTTCAAAGAGAAAATATCTTGAGAGAGGCTATCAACACGCCCGGATCCTCTTGTACTTGACGATGGCACGCTTCCAGATATTTCCCTCTTGTGACAAATACCACTTTTTCAAGCCTTCAATTCATTTGCCACCTTCCTAAGCTGCATTCTTTTCTCCTGGCAGTTACGGCAGATATTCATTTAGCTGCATTTGTAACCTGTCACAGAATGATGTATGATATATATTAACCCTTTACACTTGTAGGAATTTGCCTCTATGGATAGGGTTAAATGTTTCTTACAGTAGAAATATGAAATGGATATACATAACCAGGGTAGCAATTATTAGACCAAAGGTGAGGACACAACAGTTCACCTGACACGACTGAATCCAAATATTACACAATTTACTTTTGATGATAACGAAATCTGAAAATACTCTTTACAAGGGCTTGAGTGAGTGGACTAACCTCTGCAAAGTGTGCATAGTTCGTTCCTCAGTAATTTCAATGCACTTTTATTACTCAAAGAAGAGTCTTCAACTATAAGGTGATTATATTTTATTTTTTGCTCTCCTAGCTGTGGCGTTGAGGAAATAGAGCAAGTGTAACCAATGTGAAATGGCTAGCTAGTTAGCGGGGTGCACGCTAATAGTGTTTCAATCGGTGACGTCACTCGCTCTGAGACCTTGAAGTAGTTGTTCCCCTTGCTCTGCAAGGGCCGCGGCTTTTGTGGAGAGATGTGTAACAATGCTTCGAGGGTGGCTGTTGTCTATGTGTGCAGAGAGTCCCTGGTTCGAGTCCAGGTAGGGGTGAGGAAAGGGACGGAAGCTTTACTGTTACATTGCAATGTAGGTAGCAGAGAGAACAGTCCATGACTAGGCTGGCTAACAATTGACAATTGTTAGGGCCTTCCTCTGACACCACCTGGTCTAGAGCTCCTGGATGGCAGGAAGCTTGGCCCCAGTGATGTACTGGGCCGTACGCACTACCCTCTGTAGTGTCTTGTGGTCGGAGGCCAAGCAGTTGCCATACCAGGGAGGGATGCAACCCATCAAGATGCTCTCAATGGTGCGGCTGTAGAACCTTTTGAGGATATGAGGACCCATCCCAAATCTTTTCAGGTCTCCTGAGGGGGAATAGGTTTTGTCGTGCCCTCATCACGACGGTCTTGGTATGCTTGGGCCATGTTAGTTTGGTGATGTGAATGCCAAGGAACTTGAAGCTCTCAACCTGCTCCACTACAGCTCCGTTGATGAGAATGGGGGTGTGCTCGGTCCTCCGTTTCCTGTAGTCCACAATCATCTCCTTTGTCTTGATCATGTTGCGGGAGAGGTTTTTGTCCTTGCACCACATGGTCAGGTCTCCTCCCTATAGGCTGTATCGTCATTGTCGTGATCAGGCCTACCACTGTTGTCATCGCCAAACTTAATGATGGTATTGGAGTCGTGCCTGGCCGTGCAGTCATGAGTAAACAGGGAGTACAGTAGGGGACTGAGAACGCACCCCTGAGGGGCCCCTGTGTTGAGGATCAGCGTGGCGGATGTGTTGTTACCTACCCTTACCACCTGGGGGCAGCCTGTCAGGATGTCCAGGATCCAGTTGCAGAGGGAGGTGTTAAGTCCCAGGGTCCTTAGCTTAGTGATGAGCTTTGAAGGCACTATGGTGTTGAACACTGAGCTGTAGTCAATGAATAGCATTCTCACATAGGTGTTCCTTTTGTCCAGGTGTGAAAGGGCAGAGTGGAGTGCAATAGAGATTGCATCATCTGTGGATTTGTTGGGGCAGTATGCAAATTGGAGTGGGTCTAGGGTTTCTGGGACAATGGTGTTGATGTGAGCTATGACCAGCCTTTCAAAGCACTTCATGGCTACAGACGTGAGTGCTACAGGTCAGTAGTCATTTAGGCAGGTTACCTTAGTGTTCTCGGGCACAGGGACTATGGTGGTCTGCTTGAAACATGTTGGTATTACAGACTCGGACAGGGAGAGGTTGAAAATGTCAGTGAAGACACTTGCCAGTTGGTCAGCGCTTTCTCTGAGTACATGTCCTGGTAATCCGTCTGGCCTTGAGGCCTTGTGAATGTTGACCTGTTTAAAGGTGTTACTCACATCGGCTGTGGAGAGTCATCCGGAACAGCTGATGCTCTCATGTAGGGCTGAGCGGTATACCATATTTTATGATATACCGGTATTGGTGCAGGGGACCGGTTTGGGTTTTTACTTTACCTTCTATACCAGTATTTGAATGTTTGGTTTGTTAAATGTGATACACCATGTGTAATGTCAATTTTTATAGGTTACTTCCATACTTGAGTCATCTCTCTCCGCTCTTTCTCTCTGTGCCACTTTCCACACAGACCTAGCCACGCCCCCTTTCACTCAAGGAGCGCATTTGATGTTCCTCAACTACGAGTCACTTGCGTTCAGTCTACATGGTCAATGGAGCACATGTAACAATATTGATGACAACAATTCTGTTTTCACTTTGCTTTTTAATATAAATCCACTAGCGTTCTATAATGACAATATTAGTTTGTGTTTCTTACATCAGCAAACAGCTAGTTTGTCTTTTCTTACATGCTGACCAGACCGGACATGTCGCGTGTGCGAGCGTTGCTAAATACATTTGGAAATTCATGTTATTCAATTATTGCACCCACACTGCTCGCGAGCGCCAACAAGCGTCTGCATTGCCAAGGGCTAAAATAGAAGTTATTCCTTTTTCTGACGCAGATCGCGCTGCAAGTCCTGCCTCTCCCATCTCCTCATTTGTTTATAGAAGCGGGTACCCACGTGCCATCTCCTCATTGGTTATACCCACGTGGGTGATTGAAAGACAAGCTCTTTTGCCGGTCGTGGTGGTAATAATATGAAAGTTTAGATGCCAATCACCATATAAATTCAAAGATGAAAAAGCCTGGGAGGAGGAGAGATGACTGGAAACGATTCGGTTGACCGTTTTATGTGTGGATTAATTGTCGGAGTAGAGGATCTTGTTCATTTCAGGTAAAATAACAACTCACTGTTTATCCCAGGACAAGTTAGCTAGCAACAGCAAGCTAGCTAAATAGGACAAATTAGCTAGCATGTGCAAGCTAGCTAGCTAAATTGACATACATGTTTAATGCTTATCGACCTGTCCCCAAATTAATGTAATTGGTTCAGAGTTTATTTTGATATTTTAACCTGCGTGTCGTGATCGCGTTTGGTGTGGGGGGACAAAAGAAACTTATGCACGATGGCTCACAATGGCACACGCGCCCAGGCGGTTTGGGTTCCATGTTAGCAAGTTGCCCTAAATCTTGTCAGATGCTAATTGTTAGCTGCTAATAAATGTACTGAGTAAGAGCAATACAGCTTAATAATACCAGTGATGGTGTAGACCTAAATCAGCATGTTGCTTGTGCAACAGTATCTTCTAAATCATAGAGGAATATGCAAAGCAAGAATATGTTAGCTACGTGAAGTAGCTAAGAGAGAACATGCAATGTAGCCAAAGCTTATAGAGTCCCCTAGGAAACACGTATCAACACTTTAGTTCCTACACTGTCACAATAACTCCTCCCTGGCATTTTAATTTGTTGTCATCTCAAACAACACTGTATTCAAAGGGCCCACTACTATATTCTAGCTATATAATTAGAATAGTCATTCTATTTCCATGATTCCAACAGTTTTGCTCTAATTCGCAGGTCAAATCGCAATTGCAACATTTGTTTAAAAATAAGTCCTAGATTATTTGCCCGTATCGTGCAGCCCTACGTGGCCGTGTGGAAATTCTCAATTGAGCAGTGGTGTAAAGTACTTAAGTAGAAATACGTTCAAGTACTACTTAAGTCGTTTTTTTTGCTATCTGTACTTTACTATTTTTATTTTTTGACAACTTTTACTTTTACGTCACTACATTCCTATAGAAAATGCTGTACTTTTTACTCCATACATTTTCCCTGACACCTAAAAGTATTCGTTACATTTTGAATTCTTAGCAGGACAGGAAAATGGCCCAATCACGCACTTGTCAAGAAAACTTCCGTGGTCATCTACTGCCTCTGATCTGGAGGACTCACTAAACACATGTTTTGTTTGTAAATTCTATTGGAATGTGCCCCTGGCTTTCCGTAAGTAAACTCAGCAAAAAAAGAAACGTCCTCTCACTGTCAACTGCGTTTATTTTCAGAAAACTTAACATGTGTAAATATTTGTATGAACATAATAAAATTCAACAACTGAGACATAAACTGAACAAGTTACACAGACGTAACTAACAGAAATGGAATAATGTGTCCCTGAACAAAGGGGGAGTCAAAATCAAAAGTAACAGTCAGTATCTGGTGTGGCCACCAGCTGCATTAAGTACTGCAGTGCATCTCCTCCTCATGGACTGCACCAGATCTCCCAGTTCTTGCTGTGAGATGTTACCCCCCTCTTCCACCAAGGCACCTGCAAGTTCCTGGACATTTCTGGGGGGAATGGCCTTCGCCCTCACCCTCCGATCCAACAGGTCCCAGACCTGCTCAATGGGATTGAGATTCGGGCTCTTCGCTGGCCATGGCAGAACATTGACATTCCTGTCTTGCAGGAAATCCCGCACAGAACAAGCAGAATGGCTGGTGGCATTGTCATGCTGGAGGGTCATGTCAGGGTGAGCCTGCAGGAAGGGTACCACATGAGGGAGGAGGATGTCTTCCCTGTAACGCACAGCGTTGAGATTGCCTGCAATGACAACAAGCTCAGTCCGATGATGCTGTGACACACCGCCTCAGACCATGACGGACCCTCCACCTCCAAATCGATCCAGCTCCAGAGTACAGGCCTCAGTGTAATGCTCATTCTTTCGACCATAAACGCGAATCCGACCATCACCCCTGGTGAGACAAAACCGCGACTCGTCAGTGAAGAGCACTTTTTGCTAGTCCTGTCTGGTCCAGCGAGGGTTGGTTTGTGCCCATAGGTGACGTTGTTGCCGGTGATGTCTGGTGAGGACCTGCCTTACAACAGTGCTACAAGCTCTCAGTCAATCCTCTCAGCCTATATGTGGATAGTCTGAGCACTAATGGAAGGATTGTGCATTCCTGGTGTAACTCGGGCAGTTATTGTTGCGATCATGTACCTGTACCGCAGGTGTGATGTTCGGATGTATCGATCTTGTGCAGGTGTTGTTACATGTGGTCTGCCACTGTGAGGATGATCAGCTGTCTCCCTGTAGTGCTGTCTTAGGTGTCTCACATTAGGGATATTGCAATTTATTGCCCTGGCCACATCTGCAGTCCTCATGCCTCTTTGCAGCATGCCTAAGGCACGTTAACGCAGATGAGCAGGGACCCTGGGCATCTTTCTTTGGTGTTTTTCTGAGTCAGTAGAAAAGCCTTTTTAGCGTCCTAAGTTTTCATAACTGTGACCTTAATTGCTGTTAGTGTCTTAATGACCGTTCCACAGGTGCATGTTCATTAATTGTTTATGGTTCATTGAACAAGCATGGGAAGCAGTGTTTAACCCTTTACAATGAAGATCTGTGAAGTTATTTGTATTTTACGAATTCTCTTTGAAAGACAGGGTCCTGATAAAAGGATGTTTCTTTTTTAGCTGAGTTTTGTATTTTACTGGCTGACTTTTGCATTTACTTGAGCAATTTTCTGTTAACTTATCTTCACTTTTACTCAAGTATTACAATTGGGTACTTTTTCCACCACTGCAATTGAGTGCAGGAAATGCAGAAATGATAAAAGTGCTGCAACTTGTTTTGGTTGAAGTTGAATTGAACAGCATAAAACAATCAGAATGAAGAAAGACTAATTTGAAATCACTTAGAATGTATGTGTTGCCACGCTAGGATCACTCACTACTCATAAAGGAAATGTACAACTTTTATTATTAAAAAACTAAAAATACCATCAAACACCGTCATACCGTCCAATATAAAAAAAAGACTGTGATATTATAGTTTGGTCAAAATTGTCTAGCCCTACTCTCATGCATGTTTTGGTGTTACTTGCCTCGAAGCGAGCAAGTTCGTCCAATTTATTTTCCAGTGGTTGTATGTCGGCCAATAGGACCGATGGCAAATGCAGATTAGTCACTCGTCAGCGGATCCTCACAAGGCACCCCCGTTCTCCTTCCGCGAAACCTCCGTCTCTTTCTCCTGCAAATGACGGGGATGAGGGCCTGTTCAGGTGTCTGGAGTAAATCTCCCTCGTCTGACTCATTAAAGATAAATTCTTCATCCAATTCAAGGTGAGTAATTGCTGTTCTGATGTCCAGAAGCTCTTTTCAGTCATATGAGACGGTAGCAGCAACGTTGTGTACAAAATAAGTTACAATGTGAAGAAAAAAAAATAGCACTGTTGGTTAAGAGCCAATATAACGGTAGCCATCCTCTCCAGCGCCATTACAATTGTAGTTAACCACAGTCAATGTTTGCACTCATGTTTTAATGCACTGGGAAGGAACAGCTCATTACAAATTGTAGTTAACCACAGTCAATGTTTGCACTCATGTTTTAATGCACTGGGAAGGAATAGCTCATGACTGGATGGTTGTGGGGGGAGGCTAAGACCCCGGCTGGTGATCAGATAGAGCTGCAATCTCCGTTATAGTGCCCAGGGACTGACTGGGATCAGAAATCGGCCTTGTCATTTCTAACACAGCGGCTAATTATTTTGAACGGCCCACTGGGTTAAAGTTGGAGCAGCCCATCTGGCATTTTCCAGAACTGCACTATGGCCAGTCCGTTTCTGTAGTGCAGATACCCCCTCCTCTACTCTTCCAGCAGCTGTTGGCAGACACACCTTGATGCTTTTTGTTGTTTTTAATTGAAAACGCTAAGATGTTAGAGTTGAATCCACACTAGATATTTTGCTAGGCCCATTGAAATGAACCCTAAAGAGCTCAGTGGCTATAGAGAGCAGTGTCTAGCTTTACAAAGCCTTTTAGTTATATTTTGAAGGCCATTCGAAATGTTTCGAGAATGGATGTGTCATTCACTTAGCATCCTAGCCTATACAGAGCTGAGGTCTTTTGGATCTATGCAGATGGAATAGGTACAGTATGTTTCTTACAATAACCTTCAAGTAAAGTCAGTTCAGTTCATGTACAAGATGAAGACGAGACAGAAACCATTCTATGCCTTTGCGTTCATGTCATCCCAAGTATTTTCAGTAGAATACTCCACCTAATAGAAAAGTGCTTCTTTCAATTCATGAGGGAGCTTATCTTTGCTGAGTGTGTCAACTAAATGTCAAGGTTGCCATTTAGTTTTTTTCTTGCACAAAAACATAGCAAACCAACAGAATGCAACCTTTCCTCTCCCAGCTGCATATAAGGCTCAGCCAACCTGGCAACCTGGCAAACAGTCACAATACAAGCATAGAGTATGTCAGGACCCAGACCAGCAAGGCCGCACTGCTGAATGCATTAGTTTGCAGACAGACAATGTATTCCAAAAGACTGGATACTACTGGAGATGAAACGGACTATATGAAAGGCAGCTACAGAAGTGAACTCCAATGTCCTCCAGCAGCTTATGTTGCTAGCAAGGCAAAACATTTGTCTGAGTAAATGTAAAACAACAAACTGTTTTCCTCAAGCGGATTTTGCAGCCATCTTATGCCACAACCAGAACTGGTAAAGAACACTGGAGTAATGAATGGGTGTTGCATCAGCTTCTAAAATGTATATCTCTCAGACACTCGTTAATGCACTCCTCAGCTGGGAGAAAATATATAATGCTGCCACATCTTAACTGGCTGCATTAGCACAGACTGTAAATATAATTGGCCTGCCTAAGTTGGTTTATAATAATACATTTCATAGGTCTGAATGTCACCATCTCCTGGAGACCAGGCCATTTTTCATTATCAATTGTCTGATGGGCCTTGGAGAAATGGATGGAGAGGAATGGAGAAGAAAATACAAATGTTTTCCGAGACTGATTGTCAAATGGCATCCCTGAAGTAGGGCCTTGTCTAGACTCAGGGTGAACCACTCCTTCTTTTGTGTGTAATTGCCCCCATGATGATGCATTTCAGCAGATTGTTTTCTGCACTTGCGAGAACAAGACCCTTTTTCCTGGCCTGCTTGGTTGAACAGTGCATACAAATTGTATGTCTGGCTTGGCTTGCCTAAGGGTGTGTGTGTGTGTGTGTGTGTGTGTGTGTACGTCTCACGGCTCATGGACAAGCCCCTGTTGAGTTTCCCACCTGGAGCTTTGAGCTTCCCCCCTTTGATGCCCTATCGCTCTCCTTTTTATTCCAACCCTGCACTGAGGTTATTTTCATTGCTTTTGAGTTACATGTAGTTATCTAGTTACTATTTTTGATAGATTGCTGAAAATGACATAGCACATACCATATCCATCCGGTCCCATAATCCTTAGGATAAACGGTTGGATTGGATTCTGATTGTAATTTTGACATGACAGTAGGACCTTAAAAAAAAATATTAGAACAAAATGCAGTTTTTAATAAAACAATTTATTTAACCTTTATTTAACTAGGCAAGTTAGTTAAGAACAAATTCTTATTTACAATGACTGCCTGGCAAAAGGCCTCCTGCGTGGATGGGGGCTGGAATTATATTTAAAAAAAAAAAAAAATAGGACCAAACACGCATCAAGACAAGAGAGACACCACAACACTACAATGTACACTACAAACACTACTAAGACGTGTACCAAAACATGGTACAAACATTATTGGGCACAGACAACAGCACAAAGGGCAAGAAGGTAGAGACAACAATACATCACACGTAGCAGCCACAGTATAGTATTAGACAGTATACAATGTTATTTATGAAGCTACAGTGCATTCTAAACCATGATATATTGAATGAACCCCCTACTCTCTGTGTTGGCTCATGTAAAACATATTTACTCAAACACACCATCTCTGATTCAATTTCTCCCAGATGGGCAGACTGGGACCTGATATGGGCCCTGGCAACACACCGGTCCATTTTCTTTCCTTGATGCCCCCACTAGTTTTTTCTCGAGGCCTCCACACTGGCCCACTTTTGTCCTTAAGGCCCCCATTATTAGCCAGAAAATTATCATTTTGCGTAAAAAAGCCAAGTCAAACAGGTCTACTTGGCTAAAAATGGACCAGCCCATCTGACATCTCCCCGAAATGCCAGATAGATAGTCCATCTCTGCACCCACAATATCAAAGATGAAAGCAGGAGGTGAGAAGGGGGTAGTAAATAAGACGGTGCTGCCACTTTATTTGAAAAGCATGAATTCAGTGTCTGCTGCCGGTGAATTCTTTAACAAGGTTAGCTGAAATGGTGAGGCAGAAGATGTGTGTTTGTGTGTGTGCGTGTGTCTCTGATCTAGGTCTGTCATTCATCACATTGCCTTTGTTTTCGTGTGTGTGTGTGTGTCTCTGATGATCTAGGTTTGTCATTCATCACATTGCCTTTGTTTTCGTGTGTGTGTGTGTGTCTCTGATGATCTAGGTTTGTCATTCATCACATTGCCTTTGTTTTTAAGGTTTAGTGCATCTTGGATGGTTGCTGTTTATTTCATCACATAAATGCTATGTTCATGGGGCTTGGATACATTATGCATTAGGTACATTTAGGGAGTGTAGTGAGTCCCTGTATTAGGGCTTTGTAATGAGACTTTGTTTGTAATGGGATGAGATTTGCTGGAGACATGTTTTGTGCTGTAATTTAATTGAGGCTCAGAGATGTTTTGTGGGTTTGCAGGACTAAATGGGGAGACTTGTGATGGGTCACGTTTGAGGAGATGTGTGTGTTTTGGGAGTGTGTGTGCGGGTGTCCTCCAAAATGCCTACTGTTTTCAATATGTGCTTTTTGGCTCATGTACCTTCTTCTGGAAAAAATAGAAACTCAGGATAACTACATCATTGCAGCTGGATGAGCACATCTCACTCACTTGTCTCAAGTTTTTTAGACACCATTACAACAGTCACACAGGCTTGTTTTGTGATGTCGTTTTTTTTTACACTAACATAAACACACAGTGATATGAATTACATTTTTTTGTTCCCTCTAAAAAACACATTATGACGGAGCTTGCAACAATTGAAGTTTAGCAATCTGTTGTTTCCCTCACGTGTTTCGGTGGTTATTCAATTCTCTAGTCCATTATTGCTGTGTGTGTGTGAGACTTGTGTGCGTGCATGCGTGCGTGTGTGTGTGTTTCTGTGTGAATGGTTTGTGCTGCCTTATTACAACACAGTCAGGCTACCTCTGTCAGCAGCACTCTGCGCTACAGCTTCCTCACTGTGACCCTTGGGGCAAACACACACACACACACATTAGTTGTTCCACCTCAAAAAGCACAAGAAAGATGATTTTGACACCCACCACCTCAGATTGTTCTGAAATTGAATCTGTAGTTAGAAACAGATGAGTATTTCTGCAACATTGTTTTGTTGAAAGATCATTTGAAATTAAGCTAATGGATTGCACCCAAGTTGGCCATTAACGTTCAATTCTCTGGCAACAGCTGTGGTGGACATTCCTGCAGTCTGCATGCCAATTTCACGCTCCCTCAAAACTTGAGACATCTGTAGCATTGTGTTGTATGACAAAACTGCACATTTTAGTGGCCTTTTATTGTCCCCAGCACATGGTGCACCTGTGTAATGATCATGCTGTTTAATCAGCTTCTTGATATGCCACACATATCAGGTGAATGTATTTTGTGGCCAAAATTTGAGAGAAATACGTTTTTTGTGTGTATGGACAATTTCTTGAATATTTAATTTCAGCTCATGAAACATGCGACCAACACGCATGTTGCATTTATATTTTTGTTCTGTATATTTCATCAACACAATACACCAGCAAAAATTATAAATGTGTGTGGCAGAAGCAGGAACAGCGGCATCTAGTGGATGTAACATGGTACTTTCACGTTAATTTATGTGTGAATGGCTAATTTCTCTGAACAGGGGAAGAAGAACATCTGAGAATACATTACATAGCATGAATATATATTACTCCAAGCCGCAGCCGTTATGGTCGGCAAGCTAGAGCCCTATTACTGGAGACCAGCTCGAACACAGCTAACACAACACAGCTAAAACATAACCACAGATCAAAGCAAAGAGACAACAGAGACTTACAGATTGATGGCTGGGGCCCTTCCGACAGTAAAAAAAAAGTAAAGCGTGCAGACTGAGTTAGCTATCAAAGATAGGGCGAGCCAGGCGCTTCACCGGCAGATGGAGAGTCAAGGAAATCCAATAGATAGATTCCAGATGTCCGTCAATTGGTGTGCTAGCACTAAGTCAAGGTGGGAAAAGTTACACTACTCCCATAGCCAACTTGACAGATAACATGCCGAAAGGTTGACAGAACAAAAATAACAGATGAGGTACTACAAAATAAGAGCAAGCAGGTATGATTTTCTCTTTCATTTTGAGAAGGCACTAGAGCCTGCTGTGTTAGGGTTCTAATTAAATAACATAGCCACAAAATATGTGAAGAGCATGCTGAATGGCCGAATGTGCTCCTTATTTAGAGTACACTTCCTGTGATTGGTGGACTGAGCTAACACAACGTGTCATTGGAACACAGGAGTGATGGTTGTTGATAATGGGCCTCTGTACGCCTATGTAAATATTCCATAAAAAACTCTTGTCGTTTCCAGCTACGATAGTAATTTACAATGTTAACAATGTCTACACTGTATTTCTGATCAATTTGATGTTATTGTATTGGACAAAAAATTTGCTTTTCTTTCAAAAACAAGGACACTTCTAAGTGAATCATAGCTCATGAAACGTTCCCTAAATGCTTCTCCTCTGATCCTCTATGAAATAAAAAGGCTGTGTGTGAACGCTCACGAAGCTGTCTCCCATGTCATGATAATCTGCTTCATTTGGAGGTGTGAGGTGTATTTAACTGGCTTTTTAGGAGACGTTTATTGAATTTCACATCGGCTAGGTCAGCTTTACTCACCAACAATCAACTCCCTCTCCCCTCCCTCACTCACTCCCTCCCTCCCTCACTACCTCCTAAAGCAACAACCCACTACTATACCCACATTACCCTCTACTAACCACACTCCCTCCCTCCCTCACTACCTCCTAAAGCAACAACCCACTACTATACCCACATTACCCTCTACTAACCACACTCCCTCCCTCACTACCTCCTAAAGCAACAACCCACTACTACACCCACATTGCCCTCTACTAACCACACTCCTTCCCTCCCTCACTACCTCCTAAAGCAACAACCCACTACTACACACACATTACCCTCTATTAACCACACTTCCTCCCTCCCTCACTACCTCCTAAAGCAACAACTCACTACTACACCCACATTACCCTCTACTAACCACACTCCCTCCCTCCCTCACTACCTCCTAAAGCAACAACCCACTACTACACCCACATTACCCTCTACTAACCACACTCCCTCCCTCCCTCCACCTTCCCTCCTTCCTTCGACCCCAGGATCGTGTCTTATGGTACCTCATCTAGTCAAGAGGCTTGGACAGGAATGGCTAGGTGTAATCTAAAGAAAGACTATGGATACACACTTTAATCTCTCCCCACTCTCTCTCTCTCTCTCTCCCTCCTCCCTCTCTCACTCTCACTTTCCATGCACACACACATTCTCCTTAAACCACTAACTTAATATTTGTTAGCATTTCTACCGCTAAAGAACATGTTGATAAGATCTTGACGACTGAAACAAGATTTGTACCATTTTTATTTTAATGAGTCCGTCATAAGCGTAGGTAATTCAGAAGGTCAACGAAGTGAAGTGTTTTTTTCAGTTTTAATCTCAACTTGCGTTTTTGGTAGAACATGAGCTTGTGTTCAGCTGATACAGTTCCATCAAATCAAATGTTTTACCAGCCCTGGTTGCACAATCGATATGCTGATAGAATTTAGGGAGTCTTGTTTTCAGATTGGCCTTGTTAAAATCCCCAGCTATAATGAATGCAGCCTCAGGATATGTGGTTTCCAGTTTACATAAAGTCAAATGAAGTTCGTTCAGGGCCATCGATGTGTCTGCTTGGGGGGGAATATTTTTGGCTATGAATATAATCGAAGAGAGTTCTCTTGGTAGATAATGCGGTCGACATTTGATTGTGAGGAATTCTAAGTCAGGTGAAAAGAAGGACTTGAGTTCCTGTATGTTATCAAATCAAATCAAATCAAATTTTATTTGTCACATACACATGGTTAGCAGATGTTAATGCGAGTGTAGCGAAATGCTTGTGCTTCTAGTTCCGACAATGCAGTAATAACCAACAAGTAATCTAACTAACAATTCCAAAACTACTGTCTTATACACAGTGTAAGGGGATAAAGAATATGTACATAAAGATATATGGATGAGTGATGGTACAGAACAGCATAGGCAAGATACAGTAGATGGTATCGAGTACAGTATATACATATGAGATGAGTATGTAAACAAAGTGGCATAGTTAAAGTGGCTAGTGATACATGTATTACATAAGGATGCAGTAGATGATATAGAGTACAGTATATAGTATATGTATATACATATATACATATAGTATATACATATGAGATGAATAATGTAGGGTATGTAAACATTATATTAGGTAGCATTGTTTAAAGTGGCTAGTGATATATTTTACATCATTTCCCATCAATTCCCATTATTAAAGTGGCTGGAGTTGAGTCAGTGTGTTGGCAGCAGCCACTCAATGTTAGTGGTGGCTGTTTAACAGTCTGATGGCCTTGAGATAGAAGCTGTTTTTCAGTCTCTCGGTCCCAGCTTTGATGCACCTGTACTGACCTCGCCTTCTGGATGATAGCGGGGTGAACAGGCAGTGGCTCGGGTGGTTGTTGTCCTTGATGATCTTTATGGCCTTCCTGTGACATCGGGTGGTGTAGGTGTCCTGGAGGGCAGGTAGTTTGCCCCCGGTGATGCGTTGTGCAGACCTCACTACCCTCTGGAGAGCCTTACGGTTGTGGGCGGAGCAGTTGCCGTACCAGGCGGTGATACAGCCCGCCAGGATGCTCTCGATTGTGCATCTGTAGAAGTTTGTGAGTGCTTTTGGTGACAAGCCGAATTTCTTCAGCCTCCTGAGGTTGAAGAGGCGCTGTTGCGCCTTCTTCACGATGCTGTCTGTGTGAGTGGACCAATTCAGTTTGTCTGTGATGTGTATGCCGAGGAACTTAAAACTTACTACCCTCTCCACTACTGCTCCATCGATGTGGATAGGGGGGTGTTCCCTCTGCTGTTTCCTGAAGTCCACAATCATCTCCTTAGTTTTGTTGACGTTGAGTGTGAGGTTATTTTCCTGACACCACACTCCGAGGGCCCTCACCTCCTCCCTGTAGGCCGTCTCGTCGTTGTTGGTAATCAAGCCTACCACTGTTGTGTCGTCCGCAAACTTGAAGATTGAGTTGGAGGCGTGTGTGGCCACGCAGTTGTGGGTGAGCAGGGAGTACAGGAGAGGGCTCAGAACGCACCCTTGTGGGGCCCCAGTGTTGAGGATCAGCGGGGTGGAGATGTTGTTGCCTACCCTCACCACCTGGGGGTGGCCCGTCAGGAAGTCCAGTACCCAGTTGCACAGGGCGGGGTCGAGACCCAGGGTCTCGAACTTGATGACGAGCTTGGAGGGTACTATGGTGTTGAATGCCGAGCTGTAGTCGATGAACAGCATTCTCACATAGGTATTCCTCTTGTCCAGATGGGTTAGGGCAGTGTGCAGTGTGGTTGAGATTGCATCGTCTGTGGACCTATTTGGGCGGTAAGCAAATTGGAGTGGGTCTAGGGTGTCAGGTAGGATGGAGGTGATGTGGTCCTTGACTAGTCTCTCAAAGCACTTCATGATGACGGAAGTGAGTGCTACGGGGCGGTAGTTGTTTAGCTCAGTTACCTTAGCTTTCTTGGGAACAGGAACAATGGTGGCCCTCTTGAAGCATGTGGGAACAGCAGACTGGTATAGGGATTGATTGAATATGTCCGTAAACACACCGGCCAGCTGGTCTGCGCATGCTCTGAGGGCGCGGCTGGGGATGCCGTCTGGGCCTGCAGCCTTGCGAGGGTTAACACGTTTAAATGTTTTACTCACCTCGGCTGCAGTGAAGGAGAGTCTGCATGTTTTCGTTGCAGGCCGTGTCAGTGGCACTGTATTGTCCTCAAAGCGGGCAAAAAAGTTATTTAGTCTGCCTGGGAGCAAGACATCCTGGTCCGTGACTGGGCTGGTTTTCTTCTTGTAGTCCGTGATTGACTGTAGACCCTGCCACATACCTCTTGTGTCTGAGCCGTTGAATTGAGATTCTACTTTGTCTCTATACTGACGCTTAGCTTGTTTGATAGCCTTGCGGAGGGAATAGCTGCACTGTTTGTATTCGGTCATGTTACCAGTCACCTTCCTTGATTAAAAGCAGTGGTTCGCTCTTTCAGTTTCACGCGAATGCTGCCATCAATCCACGGTTTCTGGTTAGGGAATGTTTTAATCGTTGCTATGGGAACGACATCTTCAACGCACGTTCTAATGAACTCGCAGACCGAATCAGCGTATTCGTCAATGTTGTTATCTGACGCAATACGAAACATATCCCAGTCCACGTGATGGAAGCAGTCTTGGAATGTGGAATCAGCTTGGTCGGACCAGCGTTGGACAGACCTCAGCGTGGGAGCTTCTTGTTTTAGTTTCTGTCTGTAGGCAGGGATCAGCAAAATGGAGTCGTGGTCAGCTTTTCCGAAAGGAGGGCGGGGCAGGGCCTTATATGCGTCGCGGAAGTTAGAATAACAATGATCCAAGGTTTTTCCAGCCCTGGTTGCGCAATCAATATGTTGATACAATTTAGGGAGTCTTGTTTTCAGATTAGCCTTGTTAAAATCCCCAGCTAGAATGAATGCAGCCTCAGGATGTATGGATTCCAGTTTGCAAAGAGTCAAATAAAGTTCGTTCAGAGCCATCGATGTGTCTGCTTGGGGGGGAATATATACGGCTGTGATTATAATCGAAGAGAATTCTCTTGGTAGATAATGCGGTCGACATTTGATTGTGAGGAATTCTAAATCAGGTGAACAGAAGGATTTGAGTTCCTGTATGTTTCTGTGATCACACCACGTCTCGTTATCCATAAGGCATACGCCCCCGCCCCTCTTCTTACCAGAAAGATTTTTGTTTCTGTCGGCGCGATGCGTGGAGAAACCCGCTGGCTGCACCACCTCCGATAGCGTCTCTCCAGTGAGCCATGTTTCCGTGAAGCAAAGAACGTTAGTCTCTGATGTCCCTCTGGAATGCTACCCTTGCTCGGATTTCATCAACCTTGTTGTCAAGAGACTGGACATTGGCGAGAAGAATGCTAGGGAGTGGTGCACGGTGTGCCCGTCTCCGGAGTCTGACCAGAAAACTGCCTTGTTTCCCTCTTTTACGGAGTCGTTTTTTTGGGTCGCCGGCTGGGATCCATTCCGTTGTCCTGGTTGAAAGGCAGAACACAGGATCCGCTTCGCGAAAATCATATTCTTGGTTGTACTGATGGTGAGTTGACGCTGATCTTATATTCAGTAGTTCTTCTCGACTGTTTGTAATGAATGTATGTAATGAAACCTAAGATGACCTGGGGTACTAATGTAAGAAATAACACGTAAAAAAACAAAAAACTGCATAGTTTCCTAGGAACATGAAGCGAGGCGGCCATCTCTGTCGGCGCCATGGCAACCGAACATAACGCACCTACATAATGTCCCTTATTATTATGATCACACCACGTCTCGTTAATCATAAGGCATGCCTCCCCGCCCATGCCTCCCCGCCCTTCTTCTTACCAGAAAGATGCTTGTTTCTGTCGACGCGATGCGTGAAGAAACCAGCTGGCTGTACCGATTCCGAGTCTCGAGTGAGCCATCTAAATGTGTGTGTGTGTGTGTGTGTGTGTGTGTGTGTGTGCACGGCTGGCTACTACAGTAGAGTTCCATCAGGATGCAAAGCTAGCACAGCTCAGCGATGAAACAATAGCTATCTTTAAGGTTTACAGTCTCACGAGCTGCCTGCCTGCCATGGTAGATTAGCAAGCATAAATGTATTGACTGCCTGCTACTGGAGCTGTATCTGTACTGGAGCTGTAGTGTTAGATGTACAGAGACAACAAACACTGTGTACAGCAGTGTGACATACAGGTCAACCGTCAAAGTAGAATGTTGTTATGGGTGGAATTGACTTAAAATATACTGTATACACTACATGACCAAAAGTATGTGGACACCTGCTCGTCGAACATCTCATTCCAAAATTATGAGCATTAATAGGTCAACAGTGAAGAGGTGACTCTGGGATGCTGGCCTTCTAGGCAGAGTTGCAAAGAAAAAGCCATATATCAGACTGGCCAATAAAAATAAAAGATTAAGATGGGCTAAAGAACACAGACGCTGGACAGAGGAACTCTGCCTAGAAGGCCAGCATCCCGGAGTCGCCTCCTCACTGTTGACGTTGAGACTGGATTTTTAGGGAGTCCTCTCCAGGTTTCTTCCTAGGTCCTGGCCTTTCTAGGGAGTTTTTCCTAGCCACCGTGCTTCTACACCTGCATTTCTTGCTGTTTGGGGTTTTAAGCTGGGTTTCTGGGCAGCACTTTGTGACATCAACTGATGTAAGAGGGGCTTTTATAAATATATTTGATTGATTGATTGATTGTTTTGCGGGTACTATTTAATGAAGCTGCCAACTGAGGACTTGTGAGGCATCTGTTTCTCAAGCTAGACACTCTAATGTACAGTACTTGTCCTCTTGCTCCGTTGTGCACTGGGGCCTCCCACTCTTCTTTCTATTCTGGTTAGAGACCGTTTGTGCTGTTCTGTGAACGGAGTAGTACACTGAGTTGTACGAGAGCTTCAGTTTCTTGGCAATTTCTCGCATGGAATAGCCTTAATTTCTCAGAACAAGAATAGACTGACGAGTTTCAGAAGAAAGTCCTTTGTTTCTGTCCATTTTGAGCTTGTTATCGAACCCACAAATGCTAATGCTTCAGATACTCAACTAGTCTAAAGAAGGCCAGTTGTATTGCTTCTTTAAACAGTTTTCAGCTGTGCTAACATAATTGCAAAAGGGTTTTCTTATGATCAATTACCTTTTAAAATGATCAACTTGGATTAGCTAACACAACATGCCATTGGAACACAGGAGTGATGGTTGCTGATAATGGGCCTCTGTACACCTATGTAGATATTCCATAAAAAATCTGCCGTTTCCAGCTACAATATTCATTTACAACATTAATCATGTCTACACTGTGTTTCTGATCAATTTGATGTTATTTTAATGGACACAAAATTTCTAAGTGACCCCAAACTTTTGAACGGTAGTGTATATGTGGTTGTTATGAAAGTGTATGGATGAGAAAGAGATTGGTTTTACTGGTATAATAACTGATGTCACCAGACAGGCTGAAACTCAACCCCACCAAAACAGGCTGAAACTCAATCCCACCAAAACAGGCTGAATTTCAGGTGGTCTTTTCAAACGACACTTACGCTAAATTGGCATCATCATGTTAACTATTTCACAGTATTATTCCAACCTCATAGTGTGGAAATATTAATAAAACACAGCAAAATTACGTTTTTGACTGCGCTGGGCCTTTAATGACTGCATGGGCATTCCTTTTTTAAATGTTCAAACTTAGTATATCTTTGTCATTTAATGCAGTTTCATATTCTATAAAGCTGTGCAGTAAATGTAAAACAAGCCTGGGCAATCTTGTGCCATTAGTGAACAGATTGGAAGGTGTTTCGTTCCATACCCTCAAGGCAATTGACATTCTTCCAGGCA
Source organism: Oncorhynchus mykiss (assembly GCF_057628025.1). Lineage (NCBI taxonomy): Eukaryota > Metazoa > Chordata > Actinopteri > Salmoniformes > Salmonidae > Oncorhynchus > Oncorhynchus mykiss. The sequence goes on along the minus strand of NC_143033.1, from coordinate 33,840,864 downwards.
TTTGGCATGAGTCCATGGGCAGTGAAAGTGATATCACCGTCTACACAGTCTATAAAGTTAATATTATAGATGTGCATGTAGCGTAGTCTGTGAAGTTTATTACGTGTGGTCTATGGTCTGAAGGCCTACATTAAAATACCCCCCACCCATTGATTCCGAGCTGCGCAGCGGTCTAAGGCACTGCATTTCAGTGCAAGAGGCTTCACTACAGTCCCTGGTTCGATTCCAGGCTGTAACACATCCGACCATGATTAGGAGTCCCATAGGGCAGCTCACAATTGGCCCAGCGTCGTCTGGGTTTGGCCGGGGTAGGCCGTTATTGTAAATAAGAATTTGTTCTGAACTGACTTGCCTATTTACATTTAAAAAATTACAATACAAAAATACCTCACCCCCTCACTCTACCTGCCTGCCTGACTCTCTACCTGCCTGTCTATTGCCTGCCTGCCTGCCTGTTGTGGTGCACAGCCGCCTGCCCAGCCAGCCATACTGCTCTTCTCCTCCCTTCTTTCTCTTCTCTCTCTCCCCCGAAAGGACTCCTGTAAAATGGAGCATTGATTGCATCAGGGCGTTCAGAGCGTAATGCATAATATTATTGCTCTCCCCTAATCCCCCCCCCCCCCCCCCGCAGTAGCTCGCTGGAGGGGGAAGGTGGAAAGAGGTTGCGGAAGGGGGGAGGAGGAATTGACAGCAGTGGCTCACACAGGCTATAGAGCTTTGCCTGCTCTGCTGCACTCTGCCTTGTTCAGCTCTGCTGTACTCTGCCTTGTTCAGCTCTGCTGTACTCTGCCTTGTTCAGCTCTGCTGCACTCTGCCTTGTTCAGCTCTGCTGTACTCTGCCTTGTTCAGCTCTGCTCTACTCTGTCTTGTTCAGCTCTGCTCTACTCTGCCTTGTTCAGCTCTGCTGTACTCTGCCTTGTTCAGCTCTGCTGTACTCTGCCTTGTTCAGCTCTGCTCTACTCTGCCTTGTTCAGCTCTGCTCTACTCTGCCTTGTTCAGCTCTGCTCTACTCTGCCTTGTTTAGCTCTGCTCTACTCTGCCTTGTTCAGCTCTGCTCTACTCTGCCTTGTTCAGCTCTGCTCTACTCTGCCTTGTTCAGCTCTGCTGTACTCTGCCTTGTTCAGCTCTGCTCTACTCTGCCTTGTTCAGCTCTGCTGTACTCTGCCTTGTTCGGCTCTGCTCTACTCTGCCTTGTTCGGCTCTGCTGTACTCTGCCTTGTTCAGCTCTGCTGTACTCTGCCTTGTTCAGCTCTGCTGTACTCTGCCTTGTTCAGCTCTGCTGTACTCTGCCTTGTTCAGCTCTGCTGTACTCTGCCTTGTTCAGCTCTGCTGTACTCTGCCTTGTTCAGCTCTGCTCTACTCTGCCTTGTTCAGCTCTGCTGTACTCTGCCTTGTTCAGCTCTGCTGTACTCTGCCTTGTTCAGCTCTGCTGTACTCTGCCTTGTTCAGCTCTGCTCTACTCTGCCTTGTTCAGCTCTGCTGTACTCTGCCTTGTTCAGCTCTGCTGTACTCTGCCTTGTTCAGCTCTGCTGTACTCTGCCTTGTTCAGCTCTGCTGTACTCTGCCTTGTTCAGCTCTGCTGTACTCTGCCTTGTTCAGCTCTGCTGTACTCTGCCTTGTTCAGCTCTGCTGTACTCTGCCTTGTTCAGCTCTGCTGTACTCTGCCTTGTTCAGCTCTGCTGTACTCTGCCTTGTTCAGCTCTGCTGTACTCTGCCTTGTTCAGCTCTGCTGTACTCTGCCTTGTTCAGCTCTGCTGTACTCTGCCTTGTTCAGCTCTGCTGTACTCTGCCTTGTTCAGCTCTGCTCTACTCTGCCTTGTTCAGCTCTGCTCTACTCTGCCTTGTTCAGCTCTGCTGTACTCTGCCTTGTTTAGCTCTGCTCTACTCTGCCTTGTTCAGCTCTGCTGTACTCTGCCTTGTTCAGCTCTGCTGTACTCTGCCTTGTTCAGCTCTGCTGTACTCTGCCTTGTTCAGCTCTGCTGTACTCTGCCTTGTTCAGCTCTGCTGTACTCTGCCTTGTTCAGCTCTGCTGTACTCTGCCTTGTTCAGCTCTGCTGTACTCTGCCTTGTTCAGCTCTGCTCTACTCTGCCTTGTTCAGCTCTGCTCTACTCTGCCTTGTTCAGCTCTGCTCTACTCTGCCTTGTTCAGCTCTGCTGTACTCTGCCACAGTCCTGATTAGAAAGCTGCTCCTGCTGCTAATGAATAATTAATCCCCTCTGCTTCCAGTTGTAATTTTGACTTCAACGAACCAAACAATGGGCTCAATCAGACATTTTGGTACCTATTGTATAGGACTATTTGTTTGAGATATGGAAATTGTAGAGATGAGTGTCTTTCCTCCCCCTTCTGAATAGCTGTTTTTTGTCTTGTCTTGTTTAAAATTCAGTGACTTTCTTGATTTAATGTACAAGGTAGAGATACTGTAGAACTGTCTGCTTTTAAATCAAATTAAATTGGTCACATGCACCGAATATAACAGGTTTTGACTTTACTGTGAAATGCTTGGTTATGAGCCCTTTCCCAACAATTAAATAAGATTAATAACACGAGGAATAAAAAATACACAAGATTAATAACACGAGGAATAAAAAATACACAAGATTAATAACATGAGGAATAAAAAATACACAAGAATGACGAATGATTATTCTTGTTATATATACTAGGTGTTATACCTGCTAAAGTATTGTCAACGTTGTTGGAACCCATCCGTCACCTCTCTCTCCCACTCGCTTTCACCGACTTGCCCTCAAGGGGGAACCAGAAGGGTCTCGAGGTCATGTCTAGAAATCTGTTAATTATATGCTCTGTTGAAAGAAACATTCACACACAGTCTCTGCTCTCTGTACATGACAAGTAAACATTTTCCATATGAAAATCAAACCGTGGTTAGTGTGTTCACAAACATGTTCTAACAAGTGTGCCTGTCAGTCTGTATAAAATGAAGAGAGTAGAGTCCTACCAAAAGAAATCTATAAACTTGATTGAGGTACTTTTCAGGGGGGAAAAGCAGCCCTATTAATTACAAATGATGTGGACCAGTGAGGGGTTGTTTCGCTGTCAGAAAGTCATTTGGAGGTTACAGCGTTTTAATGTTCAAATAACCAAACCGTCAATCTCGGGTCTCGACTCCAATTAGGTAAAAGACTCCTTCCAGACTCTGAACAGAGCTGAGATAATTGATTTCTAAGTGAATAAACACATCCCAGTAATGTTTCAGCTTGGCTCTCAGAACAACTTTAAAACTACATGGACGCGGTCCAATATTATGGTCATTACTCTCTAGCCCAGAATATATTTGATGTGTAATGAACATCCATCAGAATCTATCAGAAGGAACACTTGACTTATGACTGGAACTGGCTTCAAGGCTTAACTACTCAGCATACAGTATGTTTCTCCTTGTTGATGAGGGGGAGGCACAGCCAAGAATGTTGTCAACTATTTGCAGTTGAGGAGATTAAAGGTGTTAATAGCTTTGACTGGGAGTTTTGAGACCGTGCTGCCACGTTAACTGCATCAATGTTGACATGACTTATCTGCGTTCACCCATCATGATCATAATTTCTCTTCCTCTCTTTCTCTTCCCCTATTCTTCATCTCTCTCTCCAGTGAAATCTCATCTTCTCTGCCTGCTGTCTGTCATGTCGAGGCATGTCCCCTGGCAGCCAAGGCATGTCCCCTGGCAGGTTGATGATGAAGCCAGAGTAACAGTGGTGTGACTCTCATAGATATGTATACAGGTCTCATAGAGATGCATATGATTAACATGGGCATTTGGTCACTGGCTGTTAGATACAGACAGGCTTGCTGAGAGCTGGTCTTAGGCTGTATCCTGTAGGTATCTAAGGATCAGCTTAGGGAGTATTTACTGGATCAAGATTGTGAACGAGAGGAGGGGGTTGGTTGGAGGATGACTACACACACACACACACACACAAGGAAGCACACTTACACAAAATAAAGTGGCATATGTCGCTGAAATGTAATTGTACACATCACAGACTATTTCAGTGCCTCCTGTTGCTTGATCATTCCCCCATACACTCCATACACTCACATCACACACACAACCGCACATGAGGTATCCCACAGTAAGATCTGATATAGACGACATGCTCTGCTTCTGTTCAGCAAATCAGATGAATGGTTAGAATCACATTCTAAATACATCATATAGGTGATACTATGGAGGGATTTAAAATGGAATAAAAGTTTATTGATCGCGTACACAGATTTGCAGATGTTATCGCAGGTGCAGCAGAATGCTTGTGTCTCAAGCTCCAACAGTGCAGTAATACCTATTAATCCAAAACAATACACACAATACAAAACGTAAAAAGAAAGAAATTGAGAAATATCAGAACGAGCAATGACAGAGTCCGGAATATAAATGCTGGCCCATGTTGACTCCAATGTTTTCCATAGTTGTGTCAAGTGGGTTGGATGTCCTTTGGGTGGTGGACCATTCTTGATACACATGGGAAACTGTTGAGTGTGAAAAAACCATCAGTGTTGCTGTTTTTGAGACACAGCGGTGTGCCTGACACCTACTACCATACCTTGTTCAAAGGCACTTAAATATTTTGTCTTTCCCATTCAACCTCTGAATGGCACACATACACAATCCATGTCTCAATTGTCTCTAGGCTTAAAAAGTATTATTTAACCTGTCTCCTCCCCTTCATCTACACTGATTTGAAGTGGATTTAACAAGTGACATCAATAAGGGATCATAACTTTCACCTGGATTCACCTGTTCAGTCTATGTCATGGAAAGAGCAGGTGTTTTGAATGTTTTGTACACTTAGTGTATATAGCCATGACTAGGGCTGTTGCGGTGACTGTATTACCACCACACCGGCGGTCACTGTTGCGCAACATTTCTATAGGCTATGCAATTGCGTGAGAAAACAAAGTGATGGCCTCTATTAAAAAGAGGAGGGTCCCATCAGCTTTCTATAGGCTAGGCCTACTATATTATTTTCTCAAATGACCTAATATTAAGCACATTGCTTATATTTACAGCAGGAGTTTAGCCTACTAGGTTGGCATGAAAATGAGCCATTGTAAATAAAAACAAATTTCATACACTTATTATTTAGTGTAAGTAAAGACAAGATTAAATCAAGAATAGTCTGTTGGGTGGCAATATTAGCCTATCACTTATGAATTATATATTGTCACTTGTGAATGATAGTCACACACCTCATGTAGCCTAGCCCATTGGCCTATATGTTTTGATAAGGTTTGTCTCACAACTAAAGTGGTCAAATAACTTCTTAAAATGAAACACATTAATTGGCTTTACAAGGAGTGTAGAGCCTAACAGGCATAAATAAGCAGCACGAGTTTCAGGTTTGGGGAAGTCAATCTTCAACACAAAAAAAATGCACAGTTTAAAAAAAAAGCATTACATGCATAATCACATTTGCTGTCACTTTTGATAATGGTGTTTTCCCGCTAATGGGACATTTGCGCTTACTTCCGTGTGCACATTGCTGTGCTTATAATGTTAAGAAATAGCCTAATAGTTGATCACATTTTAAGCTAAACGTTCTTATCTGTTGCGTCAGCCTCATTGGGTAAAAACATTTTTTTTATGCTAGTGGTTGTATTCATTTGGGATCTATCGCATCCCACAACTGTCCCAGACAATGTTAGATTTTTTTGCATCCCCGAAGTGTCTGTCTTCACTTGTAGCCTGTGATGGAGAGCCAACTGAGTGAGAGGTGCTTCAGAGCAGGCAGCACTCAGGGAGAAGGGAACAATGGCCACTGACCGCAAAAGGCATGGATATTTTTAGGGGGCATTATGGCCACACAAAGGGAATGCCGCCGGGAAATTCGAGGCATTATCAAGTGCTTGTCAAATTGTGAATGAGAGACTGATGAAGTGTGTGTAGCCTGCACAAAAAAACAAAGCAGAGCTCATACATTTCAAGAAACTTTTTGAAAATCATCATGCAGCCTAACAATGTTTTAAAAATCTAAACATATAGGCCAACGTTTGTAGAACAACTACATATACATGAATAACAATAAATTAAGCATATAGGAGTACCTATTTATTTGTTAACCGCTTAACACAGAATAGCCACGTGCGCATTCCCACAAATCGTTTGGAAAAAATATTGTTCTCTATTTTATTTCACTTTGTTCATACTATAAAATAATGCCACAGAATTCTTACCAAATCTTGTCTGCTAAATTAACTAGTGTAGCCCACAGCCATATGGCATAGCCAGGTAAGGACCTAATATAAGGACAACTACAAGTATGCTATTCTGTTCTTCTGAAATAGACTACATTTTTTTCATATCATGTTTCTTTAAACCTGTCTAAAAGAAATAATAGATTTATTGTGAAGGTGTAGGCTAAATTACATGGATTTATTAGACTTTTTAAAATGTAGATGTTCCAAGGGTCTGCAGCAGTGACTTGTACGCTATGTGTGGAAGCCAGGAGATGCTAAATGTGTTTATGTTAATTAACGGTCAATTAATGTGAGACCAATAGTTTGCTTGACATTCACCGGCTGATTAAATTTTGTGACCGCCCTAGCCATGACTAGAATACATTATATACCTTTAAAGTGGGAAAAACAGTATGCAAACATTATTAAAGTGACCAGTGTTCAATGACTCTATGTACATATGGTGGCAGTCTCTAAGGTTCAGGGCAGGGTGCTGGGCGGACGCCAGCTAGTGATGACTGTTTAAAAGTCTGATGGTCTGGAGATAGAAGCTGTTTATCAGTCTCTCGGTCCCAGCTTTGATGCACCTGTACTGTCTCCGCCTTTTACATGGTAGCGGGTTAAATAGGCTGTGCCTCACTGAGGGTGCTGTAGATGTCTTGGAGGGTAAGCATTGTGTCCCCGGTGAGGCGTTGGGCTGACCGCACCACCCTCTGGAGAGCCCTGCGGTTGCAGGCGATGCAGTTGCCGTATCAGGTGGAGATATAGCTTGACAGAATGCTCTCGATATATCTGTACAAGTTCATGAGGGTCTTAGGGGCCAAGACAAATTTCATCAGCCTCTTGAGATTGAAGAGGCGCTGTTGCGCCCTCTTCATCACGCTGTCGGTATGGAGGGGCAATTTCAGGTCCTCGGTGATGTGCCTGCCGAGGAACTTGAAGCTTTTGACCCTCTCCACTGCAGCGTGTCAATGTGGATGCGGGCGTGCTCTCTCTGCTGTCTCCAGTAGTCCACAATCATCTCCTTTGATTTGTCGACATTGAGGGAGTGGTTATTTCCCTGGTACAACACCATCAGGGCTCTCACCTCCTCCCTTTAGGCGATCTCGTTGTTGTTGGTAATCAGGCCTGCTGTGTCGTCAGCAAACTTGATGATTGAGTTGGAGACGTTCACGACCATGCAGTCAGGGGTGAACAGGGAGTACAGGAGGGGGCTGAGCATGCATCCACATTAGGAAGTCTAGGATCCAGTTGCACAGGGTGGGGTTCAGACCGTGGTCCCTGAGCTTAGTGATGTGCTTGGAGGGCACTATGGTGTTGAAGGCTGAGCTGTAGTTGATGAACAGCATTCTTACATAGGTATTTCTCTTCTCCAGGTGGGATAGGGCAGTGCGCAGTGCAATGGCGATGGCGTCATCTGTATCACATCCGGCCGTGATTAGGAGTCCCATAAATTGGCGCACAATTGGCCCTGCATCGTCCAGGTTTGGCCGGGGTAGGCCGTCATTGTAAATAAGAATTTGTTCTTGACTGACTTGACCTGGTTAAATAAAGGTTAAAATAAAAATTCTAATGTTTTGAAATTCTGATGGGGAGGTATGCATATTGTAGTTGGTCTAGGGTGTCGGGTAACCTTGTTGTGGTTAAATGGGGGGCCCCACTTCTTCCTCTACTCCGGGGTCCGCGTTTTGAACCAGCCCATGGAATGAATGGAGCTGCCTCGGGAAGTTCTAACAAAGGTCAGGGAAGTCTCATTTCTGGTTTAATTTCTGCTGAGATACCGCGAATCTAATGTCTAAAAGTTATTTTTGTCTGTAGGTAATAATACAAGAAACGTTCTGAGCAAAAAATTTACAAAATATCAACATAAAATACTGCAATGTTGGCTAGGAGCTGGAAACAGGGTCGACCGTGTATGTCGACGCCATCTACACTACCACATTAATTAACCATTTGGAAGAAGATTGGCAGTTAAAAGGCAAAGCGGTGGCTGGGTTCTAATAGCTGTAGTTACATGGCAATTAAAAGCAGTTTGAAATTCAAACCCTTGCTGTTTGGCCTTGGGATACTAGCTGCTTGTTTCCTTAAAGCTGTGTGTTTTTTGGCGGGTCTTTTTTGTGCTCTCTTTTTCTCAACCAATTTTGATCTTGTCTCATTGCTGCACCTCCCCCAACGGGCTTGGGAGGCAAAGGTCGAGTCATGCATCCTCCGAAACATGACCCGCCAAGCTACGCTTAATCTTAACACCTGACCGCTTAACCCGGAAGCCAGCCGCACCAATGTGTCGGAGGAAACACTTCATCTGACGACCGAGCTCAGCCTGCAGGCGCTCGGCCTGCCACAAGGAGTCGCTAAAGCGCAATGAGCCCGGACGACGCTGGGAAAATTGTGCGCTGCCCTTTGGGACTCCCGATCACGGCCGGTTGTGATACAGCCCGGGATTGAACCCGGATCTGTAGTGACACCTCTTGCACTGCGATGCAGTGCCATAGACCGCTAAAGCTGTGTACTTCTATCCCAAGTAAGTGCCAACCCCTCTTTCCTTTTTCCATATGTTAGTGTTCTTTCTTAAGGCTTGATTGCTGATGAATAAGAATAAAATGACCGAGGCCATGATGCTGAAACCTCATTGGTACAAAATAAAACACAAAGAGACAAGCTTATTTTCTTTGAAAACTATCGATTTTGAAATAGCATCTATGTGCAGTGCAAACTGTAGCATTAGACATAGAGAAGGGCCTCTCTATAAATGCATGTGCTCCTATGAGTGACATTTGAAGAGGGTTTGATATTTGAAGAGTCCTTTGAGTGAATGGCTATTGAATGATTATGCTCTGTAGTGTCTGACACGAGGGGGCCAGTTGTAAAGATTGGTGTCACTCACTCCAGAACCAAACTGACAGAATATTTAGCTGTTCTTCAGTACGATTCTGAATCATACAGAAAAGTGCCATCTAAAGTGAATTTACAAGACAATAATTTTTTTGTTGGCATTTCTTGAAGATAATGATGTTGCTTGGAGCTGTATGTTTGTGTGTGTCTGGTTGTGTGTACTGTTTGTTGTGTATGTATGTGTCTACAGTTGTGCGTGGGTGTGTGTGTACGCACACTTTTAGTTGACATTGAAATTGTCAAATCCACCAAAGCGAGAGCCTGAAAGCGAGAGATGTTGAATGTGTTTCTTGTCATGCCCCAGTCTTTCATCTGGGGTGTTATGTGGAGAGCTGCTTTGCAAGGGAAATGCATCTGGGCTTGGCAGCAAGATCTGTAAAATATAATCAGAGGGGCTGGAGTTGGAACTAGTTAGTTTGCCTGCAGGACTGCCAGCCCACATTCTGGCTGCTGTCAGATATATCATAAATATTTTCTCTGCCTCTCCCAACATTTCCTATAGACTAGGTTACAGCGCAAAATAGACTCGCTGGTCCATTGTAGTCTGTGGGGGTAGAGTCGTAGTGTCTTAAGTGGTATAGAATTAGAGACTCCATGCGGTTGTGTTAACATGCTATGGCTAAATGGAGATTACAGGCTCTTGTTCGGTGGTTCATTGGAACGCTTATTTGACAAGCAGAATGGTTTCATATGAAATATAATTCAACATTGCTCTGCACTGAAGCATGGAATGGGATACTTTCCAGGAGTCTCTTCCTAAAAATGTATTTCTAGCTTTATTACATTTGGCTTGAAGCATCTTTCTACTCTTGTTTCCTGCTTCATATATATAGGCGAATGCCATAGGCTACTTCATACAGCATATTGGCTAATGCCGCCATAAACCATAACCCAGGAGACTCTTCCAGTATGTGTGTGAGCAGTGGAAAGCTTCTATTAAATTAGCCTTGGAGTGCAGTGGAAATGTGAAGAATCCTGCCATGGCTGACTTGCCTTAGATTAGTGCACTGCACAGCACAGAGAAGGCTTATGTGTGTTGATGGAATATCGGTATGTATCTCACACATAGTTTGGCTTGTTCATCAGATGTCTGTATTATTCTAATGCTATGCATATAGGGGATACAGCTTAGTGCATAAATTCAGACAGAAGGATTGTACCAATTGATAATTTACTTGAGAAATCATACAGATCTGAAGATAATTGTTTGGTTTGTCTGTGAGGACAGTACATTAGATAAACCCTTCCTCAGTCATATTTGTTTAAAGCTGACAGCGTACGTTTGCGGAAATCAGATAATGTGCTTATCACCGGTGAAACTGAGCATTAGTGCTTGGCTATGCAAAAGGTCTGGCAAAGTGGCGATGACGCTTTTCCCCTAGGATATAAGCAACACACAAGACATTCAACAAACAAAATAACCGTCTAGCTCAAGTTATATTTGTCATGTAGAAAAAAATCCTCCCCCTCTGCACGACCACATTGTTATTTCAGCGTTGAGCTTGTTTTGCTCCCAGAAGTCCATTAAGTCTACTTAAAGAGACTAATAATTACAATCTAATATTCCCCTAAAGACAGGGGACTCAAACAAGCAGATGTAGAATCCTGCTGCATGTGGTCAGGGGTTTAGAAACACTGCTTCAAGCTCTTCCTCACTCAGCACAACATAAGATAAATATATTTATATATTTACTTGGCTGGTGCTTGTATATTCAATCTGCCATGTGTGATGATCATTTAGGGACAAGCACTGGAAATTAGTGCAAGCTAAAGTGTAATCGTGCAATTCATCTGACTTGTAAATTCAATATGTCAATGTTTTGGTATCAGTTCCTATACGTAAATAAATGGTTAAAATGAAACGTGACACGATAGGGACCGTGTTTAAAGGACGGTCTGCTCTGTGACACCCGTCTGCAGTCAGGAGAGTGGCATGGTGCCTCATGATCCTTGGCAACTCGCTGCATCACCATGCATCTTCATTAAGCCAGCCAGGAGACCAGTGATACGTCTTCTTGCTCTGGGTTAAGAAACAATTCATCCTTTACTGATCCAGTCACATTAGCTGCCATGTCACCACTCACCAGGCTTAGCGTATACCTGATGCACATTTTCACACAGGGTGAAGTGAGAGAGGGTGAGGCACTCAAGACTTCTAGCTAAATGAGATTGCAGTCAGACCTCAGGCTGTAAACTAGGTAAATGTGTGGCAGCACATCAGATATTTTCCTCCTCCTTTCCTAAATACACCTTTTAGCAACAATCATTGATATTGATGCCTGTCATTTGAAGCTGGTCTTAAATCACGGCCTGTGATAGGAGGAAATAGTTTTGGATTGAGCGGCCGGGGCTCCAGCAGTAAGAGCTGAGTTAAGAGCGAACAAGTACCTGTCACCTTTTAATGATGTGTTGTTTCCATGTGTCGCTTGCTCCTGGTAGGTAGGGAGGGAGGGGTGTGTGACAGGGCTGATTGATGAAGTTGCACTGACCTGTACTTCTGGGCTCAGGCCTCCTACAATGCATTTTAGTTGTGCTTTCACAATCGATGCCTAATTAGAAGCAGTGACCGCTCTCTAGCGCTGGACGGACTTTGGACGGCTTTGTTTTGTTTCTGTGCACTGCGTCATGCATGCAGAACAATTTAGATTGTGAGAAAAACTTTGTTACTCTTACCCAAAGGAATAAGCTATTTTGAGAATGTGGTTCATTCAACTTAACATAGTTAAGTGAATACGTTTTGTTCTAGATTATTTTATGTGAAAAAGAGGTTTCGACCCCACACAATTGTCTCTGCACATTCACCATATGTGACAGTCAGTCAGCTTGTTTTAGCCCTAAAGTTCAGGACGTCTCTCCAAATGTATTAATTCTGAAACGTGCCCTTGTCGTAGCACCATTTTTCACACACTGCTTACAAGTGCAGAGTAATCAGTCTGCTCGCAAACTGTGTTTGACAACACCCCCACCCTACCCCTCCCGTCCCAGATTCGCCCTCGAAAATGAATGGAAAGGCAAATTAATTTGTGCGCTTCGTTGCTTTTTGTATCGACTCGTTTCCAGTTGGGCTGTGGTCATTAGCAGGAGATAATTTGAGCGGGGGACGCGGCTCAGGGCCCATCAGTCAGACAACGCCAACAAACACATCTCATCTGTTTCCCTGATGAAGTGGAGGATCACTGCAATGGTTTAGCGGGCGTAATCAGGCAAGGGCTGACGAACAACGTTCACACGTGGTCTGGTATCCTAGCGCTTAGCTCCCCAGTCTGTATTTATGTGGTCGTCATGCCAGTATATCTAATTCCTGAGAGCGAGAGATAGAGAGATATTGAGATGGGAAGCCAGAAAGAGCCAGAGAGATGGGGTTATAATATTATGAAGGATATTTGTCGAACAAAGATTTTGTATGATTTTGCTAACAGCTTGTAGATTCATTATTAGCTATATCATTATGCACATCATTGATGCTTTTATGTACCTTACCTAAAACAGCATGTAGTGCTTGTAACTCAGGAATGACTGTGAAACAATAGACATGGGTAAGAGAATGTAATAGTGCAGGGTTAATCAAATCACCTCTCTGTCTGCCCTCAGGTGCTAATCTGCCCTTAATTGAAATAATTGTCATGAATCAGAAGGCAAGCTGCCCCTTGAGGTCTGAATTATCCCATCCTTCCTAATAGTGATTGGATTTAGGAAAGTAATTTAACTCCTTACCGCCTGAGGCATCAAGTTTTGGGAAGAAAAACCTTGCTTTATAAATAGTACATTGGTTTAACATGTTTTGTGTGGTAGAAGTTCAGATTTTCACACTTGAGAAAGAAAGTAAGAAACACTTTGCCTTCTCTAGGAGAGAATTGTAGTAATCAAAGAGATTTGTTGGTTTCTCATCCTGTTTTATGTGTGTGGTTGTTTGTCTGGTGTGTCTTGATGTGAGTGTGTGTTGTGGTGAGAAGAGATGGGCTCTCATGTCTGGTAGACATTAGACAGAGAGAGAGAGAGAGAGAGAAAGGGAGAGAGGCAGAGGGGGGCCAGATAGTTCACTCTGGTGGCACATTACATTATTTGCCTTGTGGAACGAGCCCTGAGGGACTCCCAGAGAAGAAAAGACTGCTGTTTGGAACACTGTCTCTGTGTGTGGCATAGAACCGCTTTCCGAGCCGACGAGAGAGACAGACACAAAGATATTGCCTAGCCTCAGACTCTGAAGATGGACAGCTCATTCCAAGCACTGTCAGCGATGTGACAAAACAATTCCACTAAAATGAAGTGGAATGGGAAATATTTCCTCTTGCTCTTTCTTCTCATCTGCCGATGGAATGGATAAAGAAAACCAGCACACAGAAAATGCTCTCCTTCTATGACCCTGAAAACCAACTCTGTCTTTGAAAAGTAAACAGCACTGTTTTCAGTACTGCTAGCCTAGCGCTGCCGTCTAGTAATCCTTTGTAGATTGGCATTGGAATAACATTAATTGTTAATCAAATTTAAAACTTAAATATTCCTTAAATATACAGTATTGGTATAGTAGTGAACATGACACCACCCAGTGTATTAGGCAGCCAGAGGTGTCACAGAGGGAGTTCAGCAGGACAGTACTCCCAGTACTCCCATGTATACCAGGTCATTTCAGTATCACGTTCAGCTGACAATAGGTATTACTGTATTTTTCCCATTCAGGCAGGCCGGAGATGTGTATTGTTATGAGTACTAGTAGTTGTGTAGAATCTCGCTGCATGTGGTCAGGCGTTTAGAAACACTGCCTCAAGCTCTCCCTCACTCAGCACAGCACAACATAAGATAAATATATTTATATATTTACTTGGCTGGTGCTTGTATATTAAATCTGCCATGTGTGATGATCGTTTAGGGACAAGCATGGAAATTAGCGCAAGCTAAGGCGTGATCGTGCAATTCATCTGTAAATTCAATATGTCAATGTTTTGGTATCAGTTCCTATACGTAAATAAATGGTTAAAATGAAATATGACACGATAGGGACCGTGTTTAAAGGACGGTCTGCTCTGTGACACCCGTCTGCAGTTAGGAGAGTGGCATGGTGCCTCATGATCCTTGGCAACTCGCTGCATCACCATGCATCTTCATTAAGCCAGCCAGGAGACCAGTGATACGTCTTCTTGCTCTGGGTTAAGAAACAATTCATCCTTTACTGATCCAGTCACATTAGCTGCCATGTCACCACTCACCAGGCTTAGCGTATACCTGATGCACATTTTCACACAGGGTGAAGTGAGAGAGGGTGAGGCACTCAAGACTTCTAGCTGAATGAGATTGCAGTCAGACCTCAGGCTGTAAACTAAGTAAATGTGTGGCAGCACATCAGATATTTTCCTCCTCCTTTCCTAAATACACCTTTTAGCAACAATCATTGATATTGTTGCCTGTCGTTTGAAGCTGGTCTTAAATCACGGCCTGTGATAGGAGGAAATAGTTATGGGTTGAGAGGCCGGGCTCCAACAGTATGCAGTATCACGTTCAGCTGACAGCAGGTATTACTGTATTTTTCCCATTCAGGCAGGCCGGAGATGTGTATTGTTATGAGTAGTAGTAGTTGTGGATTCTGCTGGTGGGGTTGATGGGGTTGATCCCAGGCTCATGTGAATAATGCATTGTTGTAAAGAGTATTTATTTTTTTACCCAGATTTTAGCAGGTAAGTTGACTGAGAACACATTCTCATTTACAGCAATGACCTGGGGAATAGTTACAGGGGAGAGGAGGGGCATCAATGAGCCAATTGTAAACTGGGGATGATTAGGTGACCATGATGGTATGAGAGCCAGATTGGGAATTTAGCCAGGACACTGGGGTTAACACCCCTACTCTTACAGTAAGTGCCATGGGATATTTAGTGACCACAGAGAGCCAGGACACCCGTTTAACATCCCATCCAAAAAGACAGCACCCTAAACAGGGCAATGTCCCCAATCACTGACCTGGGGCATTGAGATATTTTTTTTAGACCAGAGGAAAGAGTGCTTCCTACTGGCCCTACAAAACCTCTTCCAGCAGCATCTGGTCTCCCATCCAGGACCTACCCTGCTTAGCTTCAGAGGCAAGCTAGCAGTGGGATAGAGGTGTGTGTGTGTGTGTGTGTGTGTGTGTGTGTGTGTGTGTGTGTGTGTGTGTGTGTGTGTGTGTGCGTTTGTGTGTGTGTGTGTGTGTGTGTGTGTGTGATGAACCCATCGTAAGCAGCACAGCAGGGTATTCTGATCCATCCTGCAGAGGGCTCTAAATAGAATTTCAGATGTGTGACACAACGATGTTGTCGTCTTGCCTGTCCTTCTGTCAGAGCTCTCTTATCCCCTGTCCCCCCTCTTTCTCACCCCCTGTCCCCCTGAGACAGCCTGGGTTAGCAGCGCTTCTCCCTCATACTCTCTATAATCGCACTGAAATGGAGAATGAGGCTGGGGGAGACACTGTGAGAGGAAACACAATTGCATGTTACACATTTCTAGTAGTATAACAGGCTTGTAGAAGCAGGCTATGACGTGGTGTACTGTATTGTTAAGAATGAATTAACCTGCAGTGTAGCCTTGCCTGTTAGATTCCTTTGTGCTTCCTTTCATGATTAATTGGTCAGTGAAATGAGACTCTAGAGACAAGTTCCCCCTCTCAGTCTCATAGTATCATCTGTGTATGTTCGCGTGTGTGTGTGTGTGCATGCGTGCACGTATGTGTGTGTGTCAGAGTGGTTATGTCAGTACGTGTTCAGAGCACAGGGGAGCCCACCGCTGTGATGCCATGGTTGTGTGTGTGGAGGAGTTGAGAAATGAGCCTGTGTATGTGTGTTTGTGCTGGGAAGGACTGCTCAAATGTCTGCTTAACATTCTACAGGTTTTCTTAGCAAGTTGCCCCCCTGGAGCACATGTACACACACCACCATCACCATCGTCACTGCCGCTTCCATCCTTAATGCCATTATTATTTGTGCCGTTATTGTTTCCTCAAACTGGAAATTCTATGGCAACAAAAGAAAAATGGCTCTTGGTGGGTGGTCATAGATAAATGATACCCTGACAAGCATAAAAGACTTGCCCTTTACTTTAGCTAAGTCCTATGACATTGGCATAACAAGCAGAGCGAGATAAGTGTGGAGCGGGGGTGTTTTTATTTGCATACATCTGGGAGTTGTTGGAACAAGCCGCTGTTTAGCATCCGTCGGTGAGAAATGGCTCCAGTGTCTCCACACTGATGAATACAAGTGGCTGTGAATGAGGAAACAGCTCAGCCCTTGGCTGCATATCTTTATCTCATGGGGGGTTGGATGAAATTAAACAATTTAGTAGAATCAAGCCTGAATGTTGTTATTACCATAATGTTATATAGTTTTATATTCCTGAAGGTACACCTGGGACAAAGCACAGTCACAGTATCTAAAATGTTATCTTAGCACTTGTTCAGATTGAGTGCAGTGCACAGCTGTAAAGGGAGTGGGACAATGTAAATAATAGGGAATAAAAGGGATGATGTCTGTCAAACCCTTATTCCCAGTGAAGCTGAGTTCACAGGGGTGAAGCTGAGTTCACAGGGGTGAAGCTGAGTTCACAGGGGTGAGAGCAAACCCTGATTACATTTTGTTTGTCTGTTTGCTCCAGACTAAGGACTGGGATAAAGCCTAGTTTTCTCCCTCATGATGCAAAGTGAGGCTTTCCCTTGGCGTCGTCCTCAGGTGCTCAGCTGATGAAAAGTGTAATCTTACCCTCCAGGGAAAGCTACAGTAGCACTTCCGGAATAATGTTACTTAAATTATAGTGGGACCTGGGGATAAAAGGGGAGTGGATTGAAAGTGAGGCATGATTCTGGATCGTCATTTAGCGGTGTTGATCTTGGATCATCATTTACATTGAAGTGACGTGATGACGCTGCAGTTGATAGCAGTCGTCTTACAGGCTCCTGTTTTGTGTTGTTTGTTTTTTTACACTGATCTGAACTTTTTTGTACATAATGTCTCCGCCATAATTTCCTATTACCGAAAACAGCTTCTGTACATCATAACAGCAATCAATAACCTTGATTTGGACAAACATTTCTACTTCAATGAGTCGGCAGCTCTGGAATTTGTTTACTCCGGAACAGGCCCTAATCCCCGAGACTCGAAACAACTCAATATTAGGAAGGCGATCTTAATGTTTGATATACTCAGTGTACATCTTGCTGTTTTTTCTATGCATCGTCAAGACTGGACGGCAGACTCGGGTAAGACGAAGGGAGGAGGGGAATGTCTCTTTATTAACAACAGCTGGTGCGCGATCTCTAATGTTAAGGAAGTCTCAAGTTTAAATCTCATGATAAGCTATAGACCATACTATTTACCAATATTATTCATAGCTGTCTATTTACCACCACAAACTGATGCTGGTACTAAGACTACACTCAACGAGTTGTATAGGGCCATAAGCAAACAAGAAAATGCTTGTTCAGAGGCTGCGTTTCTTATGGCCGGGGATTTGAATGTAGGGATATTGAAATTAGTTTTGCTTCATGTTTACCAGCATGTCACCTGTGCAACTAACTTTAGATCACCTTTACTCCACATGCAGAAACTCAGACAAGGCCCTCCCTTGACCTCCTTTTGGCAAATCAGACCATATCTCTATCTTCCTATCTTCCTGCTTACAAGCAAAAACTCAAACGGGAAGTACCAGCGAGAATGGAATATGTTTCGGGATTCATCCGATAACATTGAGGAGTTAACCATTTCAGTCACCGGCTTCATTAATAAATGCATCGACGACATCATCCCCACAGTGACCTTACGTACAAACCCCAACCAGAAGCCATGGATTACAGACATCTGCATTGAGCTAAAGGCTAAAGCTGCCGCTTTCAAGGAGCGGGACACTAATCTGGACGCTTATAAGACCTCCGACAAGCCATCAAACAGGCAAAGCGTCAGTACAGGACTAAGATCGAATCCTACTACGTCGGCTCTGACACTCAACGGATGTTTGCAGGGCTTGCAAACTATCACGGATTACAAAGGGAAACTCAGCCACGAGCTGCCCAGCAACACAAGTCCAACAAATGAGCTAAATGCCTTCTATGCTCGCTTCGAGGTAAGCAACACTGAACCATGCATGAGAGCACCAGCTGTTCGGGTGACTTTGTTATCTCACTTTCCGTAGACGATGTAAGACCTTTAAACAGGTTAACATTCGTGAAGCCGCAGGGCCGGATGGAATACCAGGAAGCATACTCGGAGCATGTGCTGAGCAGCTGCCAAGTGTCTTCACTGACATTTTCAACATATCCCAGACCTCAGACCTTCATAGACCCCCTGCCCAAGAGTGCCAAAGTACCCTGCCTAAATGACTATCGCCCTGTAGCACTCACATCTATAGCCATGAAATGCTTTGAAATTGCTGGTCATGGCTCACATCAACACCATCATCCCAGACACCCTGGACCCACTCCAATTCGCAAACCGCCCCAACAGATCCACAGATGAGGCAATCTATATTATCCCTTCCAAGCTCATCACAAAGCTCAGGACCCTGGGACTGAATACCTACCTCTGCATCTGGATCCTGGACTTCTTGACGGGCTGCCCCCAGGCGGTTGAGGGTAGGCAACAACACATTTGCCACGCTCATCATCAACACGAGGGCCCCTCAGGGGTGTGTGCTTAGTCCCGTGCTGTACTCCCTATTCACCCATGACTGCGTCACCACGCACGACTCCAACACTATCGTGTCGTTTGCTGACAGTGGTAGGACTGATCACCTATGATGATGAAGCCGCCTATAGGGAGGAGGTCAGAGAACTGTCAGTTTGGTGACAGGCAACAACCTCTCCCTCAAGAACAGCAAGACAAAGAAACTCATCATGGTCTACAGGAAACAGAGGGCTGTGTACACGGGTGTCCACATCACTAAGGAATTAACATGGGGCACAGTTGTGAAGAGGTCACGACAGCGCCTCTTCCCCCTCAGGAGGCTGAAAAGATGTGGCATCCTCAAAAAGTTCTATACCAGTAACATTGTGATCATTTTGACTGGCTGCATCACCGCTTGGTACGGCAACTGCCAGGCACCCGACCGCAAGGCGCTACAGAGGGCGGTGAGTACGGCCCTGTACATCACTGAGGCTGAGCTCCCTGCCATCCAGGACCTCTATACCAGGCAGTGTCAGACAAAGGCCCAACATTTTTTCGAAAACTCCAGCCACCCAAGCCATAGGCGGTTCTCTCTGCTACTGCATGGTAAGTGGTACCAGTGAACCAAGTCTGGGACCAACAGGACCCTGAATAGCTTCTACCCCCAAGCCATAAGACTGCTAAACAAGACAGCTAAATAGCTAATCAAATGGCTACCAGGAATACCTGCATTGACCCTTTTTTGCACTGACTATACGCGCACACTGGATTCTACCCACACATTCACACACACTTACACTGACACCCCAACACAAACACACATACACACAACATGTACATGCGTACTGACTCCACACACTCACTCACTCACTCACTCACTCACTCACTCACTCCCACCCACCCACACACACTTTCATACTGACCACATATGTTGCTACTACTGCTCCACATACGCTGCTGCTACAGCTCAGTCTATTATCTATGCTGTTGCTTAGTCACTTTACCCTTATCTACAGTATATGTACATGGCTACCTCAATTACCTCATACCCCTGCACGTCGAATCGGTACTGGTACTCCCTGTATGTAGCCATGTTATTTTTTGACTCATTATTGTTATTCGTTGTTCACTGTGTATTTATTCCTCGTGTCACTATATATATATATATATATATATATATAAAATCAGTACCAGTAAAAACTTTGGAAACACCAACTCATAAACACCTACTGAGGGTTTGTTATTTTTTATCTTTATTTTTACTATTTTCTACAACTATGAAATAACACAAATGTAATCATGTAGTAACCAAAAAAGTTTTAAACAAATCAAAATATATGTTATATTTGAGATTCTTCAAAGTAGCCACCCTTTGCCATGATGACAGCTTTGCACACTCATGGCATTCTCTCAACCAGCTTCACGAGGTAGTCACCTGAAATGCGTTTCAATTAACAGGTGTGCCTTGTTAAAAGTTCATTTGTGGAATTTCTTTCCTTTTTAATGCGTTTGAGCCAATCAGTTGTGTTGTGACAAGGGATGGGTGGTATACAGAAGATAAACCTATTTGGTAAAAGACCAAGTCTATATTATGGCAAAGAAATGACAGTCCATCATTACTTAAGACATGAAGGTCAGTCAATGCGGAACATTTCAAGAACTTTGAAAGTTTCTTCAAGTGTAGTCGCAAAAGCCATCAAGCGCTATGATGAAACTGGCTCTCATGAGGACCGCCACAGGAAAGGAAGACCCAGAGTTATCTCTGCTGAAGAGGATAAGTTCACTTACCAGTCTCAGAAATTGCAGCCCAAATAAATGCTTCACAGAGTTCAAGTAACAGAAACATCTCAACATCAACTGTTTAAAGGAGACTGTGGGAATCAGGCCTTCATGGTCAAATTTCTGCAAAGAAACCGCCACTAAAGAAGAAGAAGAGATTTGCTTGGCCCAAGAAACACAAGCAATGGACATAAGACTGGTGGAAATCTCTCCTTTGAAATATTTGGTTCCAACCGCCGTGTCTTTGTGAGGGGCAGAGTAGGTGAATGGATGATCTCCGCATGTGTGGTTCCCACAGTGAAGCATGGAGGGGGAGGTGTGGTGATGCTTTGCTGGTGAGTCCTACTATCATTTGTTTTTCAACAATACAATGACCCAACACACCTCCAGGCTGTGTAAGGGCTATTTGACCAAGAAGGAGAGTGATGAAGTGCTGCATCTGATGACCTGGCCTCCACAATCACCCGACCTCAACCCAATTGGGATGTTTGGGATGAGATGGTTTGGGATGAGTTGGACCGCAAAGTGAAGGAAAAGCAGCCAACAAGTGCTCAGCATATGTGGGAACTCCTTCAAGAGCTGGTTGAGAGAATGCCAAGAGTGTGCAAATGCTTCTTTGGTTACTATATGATTCCATATGTGTTATTTCATAGTTTTGATGTCTTCACTATTATTCTACATTGTAGAAAATAGTGAAAATAGATAAGAACCCTTGAATGAGTAGTTGTGTCTAAACTTTTGACTGGTACTGTATATATATTTTTAATTATTTTTCTCTGCATTGTTGGAAACAGACCTGTAAGTAAGCATTTCACTATTAGTTGTCGTTACCTGTCGTTTACAAAGCATGTGACAAATTACATTTGATTTGATTTAGCTGTATTGATCCTGGGTCATCATTTACATTTACAGTGCCTTGCGAAAGTATTCGGCCCCCTTGAACTTTGCGACCTTTTGCCACATTTCAGGCTTCAAACATAAAGATATAAAACTGTATTTTTTTGTGAAGAATCAACAACAAGTGGGACACAATCATGAAGTGGGACGACATTTATTGGATATTTCAAACTTTTTTAACAAATCAAAAACTGAAAAATTGGGTGTGCAAAATTATTCAGCCCCTTTACTTTCAGTGCAGCAAACTCTCTCCAGAAGTTCAGTGAGGATCTCTGAATGATCCAATGTTGACCTAAATGACTAATGATGATAAATACAATCCACCTGTGTGTAATCAAGTCTCCGTATAAATGCACCTGCACTGTGGTAGTCTCAGAGGTCCGTTAAAAGCGCAGAGAGCATCATGAAGAACAAGGAACACACCAGGCAGGTCCGAGATACTGTTGTGAAGAAGTTTAAAGCCGGATTTGGATACAAAAAGATTTCCCAAGCTTTAAACATCCCAAGGAGCACTGTGCAAGCGATAATATTGAAATGGAACGGGGTATCAGACCACTGCAAATCTACCAAGACCTGGCCGTCCCTCTAAACTTTCAGCTCATACAAGGAGAAGACTGATCAGAGATGCAGCCAAGAGGCCCATGATCACTCTGGATGAACTACAGAGATCTACAGCTGAGGTGGGAGACTCTGTCCATAGGACAACAATCAGTCGTATATTGCACAAATCTGGCCTTTATGGAAGAGTGGCAAGAAGAAAGCCATTTCTTAAAGATATCCATAAAAAGTGTCGTTTAAAGTTTGCCACAAGCCACCTGGGAGACACACCAAACATGTGGAAGAAGGTGCTCTGGTCAGATGAAACCAAAAATGAACTTTTTGGCAACAATGCAAAACGTTATGTTTGGCGTAAAAGCAACACAGCTCATCACCCTGAACACACACCATCCCCACTGTCAAACATGGTGGTGGCAGCATCATGGTTTGGGCCTGCTTTTCTTCAGCAGGGACAGGGAAGATAGTTAAAATTGATGGGAAGATGGATGGAGCCAAATACAGGACCATTCTGGAAGAATGGAGTCTGATGGAGTCTGCAAAAGACCTGAGACTGGGACGGAGATTTGTCTTCCAACAAGACAATGATCCAAAACATAAAGCAAAATCTACAATGGAATGGTTCAAAAATAAACATATCCAGGTGTTAGAATGGCCAAGTCAAAGTCCAGACCTGAATCCAATCGAGAATCTGTGGAAAGAACTGAAAACTGCTGTTCACAAATGCTCTCCATCCAACCTCACTGAGCTCAAGCTGTTTTGCAACGAGGAATGGGAAAAAATTTCAGTCTCTCGATGTGCAAAACTGATAGAGACATACCCCAAGCGACTTACAGCTGTAATCGCAGCAAAAGGTGGCGCTACAAAGTATTAACTTAAGGGGGCTGAATAATTTTGCACACCCAATTTTTCAGTTTTTGATTTGTTAAAAAAGTTTGAAATATCCAATAAATGTCGTTCCACTTCATGATTGTGTCCCACTTGTTGTTGATTCTTCACAAAAAAATACAGTTTTATATCTTTATGTTTGAAGCCTGAAATGTGGCAAAAGGTCGCAAAGTTCAAGGGGGCCAAATACTTTCGCAAGGCACTGTACCTGTATTGATCCTGGGTCATCATTTACATTTACCTGTATTGATCCTGGGTCATCATTTATATTTACCTGTTTTGATCCTGGCTTGTCGTTTAGCTGTATTGATCCTGGGTCATCATTTACATTTACCTGTGTTGATCCTGGATTGTCGTTTAGCTGTATTGATCCTGAATCATTATTTTGCTGTCGTCTCTGGATCTAACACAGCTAAATGACGACCCAGGATCAACACATCTAGGCCTAAATGATGATCCTGGATTAACACACATTCGTATCAAAGGTCATGTATGTAATTGAGGTAATGAGGCCTGTTCCTAATGCATGTCCATTTTTCATTAGACATTGTTGGCATTTGAGCCTTTTCACTCGCCAGCAATTGCTAATTTAATGATGGATCAATTTTGGTTAAGTTAGCACAATAGATTTTTAGGCAGATTACAACAGCTAACATTATATGCCTCCTAAACCCTAATTATCTAAGTGATTCTCCTCCCTTCTCCCTCTCATCACTGTGTCCAAAACATGCTGCCTCATATGTCAAGTAGATGTTGCGGACATACAACTGCTGTGTACAGTTAAAACCACCGAGGCGATAGCTCATTTTTAATTGCTTTATAATTATGACTACACAAATTCACGGCTGGAGGATGGGTCATTTTCTTTATGCTGATTTATTATGCCTCATGATCATGCTAGGAACCAGACATGTTTGAATCACCCCATGGCATTATTTATAGTAGATTGTGAGATACAAGAACACACACACACACACACACACACACACACACACACACACACACACACACACACACACACACACACACACACTAGCCTTTCTATGCTACAGTATAAATTGGCAGTGGTAGCTCTGTGTTAAAGCCAGACAGGCTGTACTTTCCCCCCTGGTTTCTGGTGCACACAGACAGGCAGGGGGAGAGGAAGGGAAGGAAGAAGGGAGGGAGGGAAGGAAGGAATGTGAGCCTGCCAGCCGCCCACCAGACTGCCCTTCTGCAGTCAGTTCACCCACTCTCAAGGACAGTACTGTCTAGCCGCATGCCCTCTCTCCCTCTCTCTCTTTTTGTCTTTCTACCTCTGCCAGGCTGCATGACAATGAACCAGAGTAAATATATAACATTAATTGGCAGTGTGATCATTTAGAGCCCATAATCCCTGAGCAACTATTGCTTTTATGATAAACGCTTGGCAGTCCACATTATGCTGCTACCTCTGCTGTGAGATAGATCGGGAGAGGGGGTGGGGAAGAGAAATGGAGAGGGGGGGTTGTGAGAGAGATAGGGGGCTGAGAGAGATGGAGTGATAGAGTGGGGGAGTTGAGGGAGAGATCAGTGTATGTTGGGGGATTAGTTTCATTGCACCACTGAGGAGGAGTGGAGTGTTTTACAAGGCCAGCGCGACTCTCCCTCTTACCACCACTCAATTACATTGACATATTGAAGGTAAAGAGGTAGGACTCATCTTTGTATCACCTCTCTGAAATGTAGCCTAGTGATGGAAAAAGTTACATGGATGAAACATAATGTTCTAAAATATGTAATAAAGAGATTTTAGCTTAATGGTTTAATGCCTAATTCCCTCCATCAGACTCTCTGTCAACTACAGCATGCCAAATGTGAAGCTATCAGTCAGTTGCCATTTTGTCTCTCTGACTACTTTTCTATAAAAGAGTCTTCACTATTTCTACTTTACTAATGCATTAGATACCTTACAATCGAGTGTGATATATCATGAGGACAAAGGACATCGGAGTGAACACACCACTATAATCTGTGTCTCCAATTCCTTTTCACAGTGGGCTCTAGTCTGTAGCCTATAACCCTACTAAAGACAAAGCACCTGGCCTCATGGGGACATTTTATTGGCTGTGAACCAAGCATCCATCTCCATCACCATGTCACCTTCAAACAGGTGGGGAGATAGGGAGGGGAGGGTGGCGAGGGAGGGGAAGATGGGGAAAGAGGTGTAGAGGGTGGGGACAGGGCAGTCTTGCTAGATTTGTCATCCCTGAGCCTCTTCAGCCCCGCTGTGACAGCAGAGCATTTCATCTTCCTCCCCATTCATCCTGGATACAGACAGATAGAGAACCACGAGAAGAGAAAAAGCATAAATAATACACTTTCTCTCTCTGCCGCCTGCCGTCTCACACACAGCCCCACTACATGGTGGTGTAACAAAGAAGCACATACTGTATACAGTGCCTTCAGAAAGTATTCCAACCCCTCGTCTTATTCCACATTATGTTGTGTTACAGCCTGAATTCAAAATGTATTAAAAAAAAATGTTTTCTCTCATCCATCTACATACAATACACCATAATGACAAAGTGAAAACATGTTTTTAGAAACTTCAGCAAATGTATTGAAAATGAAGTACAGAAATATCTCATTTACGTAAGTATTCACACCCCTGGGTCAATACTTTGTAGAAGCACCTTTAGCAGCGATTACAGATGTGAGTCTTTCTGAGAAAGTCTCTAAGAGCTTTCCACATCTGGATTGTGTAACATTTGCCCATTTATTATTTTCATTAATTATTTTAAGCTCTGTCAAATTAGTTGTTGATCTTTGCTAGACAACCACTTTAAGGTCTTGCCATAGAGTTTCAAGTAGATTTAAGTCAACACTGTAATTTGGCCACTAAGGAACATTTTATTTTCTTCTTGATAAGCATGTGTTGTATTGGATTTGCCCCAAACATAACATAACAATTTGAATTCAGGACAAAAAGTGAATTGCTTTGCCAAATTTTTTGCAGTATTACGTTAGTGCCTTGTTGCAAACAGGATGTATGTTTTTGAACATGTTTTATTCTGTACAGGCTTCCTTCTTTTCACTCTGCCAATTAGGTTAGTATTTTTGTTGGGCTACAATGTTGTTGATCCATCCTCAGTTTTCTCCTATCCCAGCCATTAAACTCTCTAACTGTTTTAAAGTCACCATTGGCCTCATGGTGAAATCCCTGAGTGGTTTCCTTCCTCACCGGCAACTTAGTTAGGAAGGGCAGCTGTATCTTTGTAGTGACTGGGTGTATTGATACAGAATCCAGGCTGTATGACATCTGGCCATGATTGGGAGTCCCATAGGGTGGCGCACAATTGGCCCACCGTCATCTGGGTTTGTAAATAAATTAAGGTTAAATAAAAATGTAAAATACATTTAAAAAATACATCATCCAAAGTGAAATGATTAACTTCAGTATGCTCAAAGGGATATTCAATTCCTGCTTTTTCTGTTTTTACCCATCTATCAATAGGTGCCCTTCTTTGCGAGGCATTGGAAAACCTCTCCGGATTTGTGTTTGAATCATTTGTGTTTGAAATTTAAAAATCATGTTAAACACTGTTATTGCACACAGAGTCCATGCAACTTATTATGTGTTAACACCATTTCTAATTCTGAACTTATTTAGGTTTTCCATAACAAAGGTGCTGGATACGTATTGACTCAAGACATTTCCGCTTTTAATTAAATTCCACTTTGACATTATGAGGTGTTGTGTGACAAAAATAATCTAAATGTAGTCCATTTTAAATTCAGGCTGTAACACAACAACATGTGTAAAAAGTCAAAGGGTGTGAATACTTTCTGTATGAGGATGTACGGGACCTGTTTATATGTGGATGTTTTATGTAGCGACAGGGATGGCCAGGGTGTTTGTTTGTGCATGATGACTCCTCCAAGGGGTACAGTGATGTCCACTGTGGAGAGAGAGGGGAGTCCAAGATAGTCCTGTGGTCATCCAATAAACTGTAGTGTAATGAAAAAGAGGAGTAAGATATTTAACTATAGATCATTTGTATTATCTTTGGTAACCCTAGCTTTATTCTGATCTAATTTCATGCTAGCCCTATAGCCCATTATGATATAATATTATGTAGCACATTAAACCATTCAGTGTCTCTGACATAACTCAATACAGTTCTGTCTTTGTATGTAATGTAATTCCATGCAGCATCCATTGATCTCCTTATTTACACTCCTCCTCTGACTTTGACTCCAAATACAGCTTTTAGGACCTGAATCATGCGGAGCATCAATTTCCAGATGACAGGTTTTACAGAGTGGAAATAAAGAATCCATCTGTCAACAACATCAGAGACAGCTTTATTGTATCTGTGTTCAGATGGGGCTGTAGTGTGGAAGGGAGCAGGATCTGTGTTCAGATGGGGCTGTAGTGTGGAAGGGAGCAGGGTCTGTGTTCAGATGGGGCTGTAGTGTGGAAGGGAGCAGGGTCTGTGTTCAGATGGGGCTGTAGTGTGGAAGGGAGCAGGGTCTGTGTTCAGATGGGGCTGTAGTGTGGAAGGGAGCAGGGTCTGTGTTCAGATGGGGCTGTAGTGTGGAAACTGTGATCTAGTGCAGATGACAATGATAGGGCTAGGCTGGAGAAATCACCGCGGTGCTGGTGGATGGTTGTGGATGTCCTGATGGCTGGTGGAGCATGGCAGGAAGCAGTGTTTCCCCTTCTCCTAGTTGTCATTGTGCTGCTGATCGAGTTACTCTGTACGATTGATTGATTTGATTGCTTGATGAGAACATCTATGCTATATGATAGGGGTACTCAGGTACTATTTGAGAATGTTCGGTCACACACATTTCCTAGGTGGCAAAGGTCCAGATGGATAATGCCATTGATCGGCATAGTAACAAACCCCTATCTCGCAACTCATGCAACCCCAAACTGTTCACACCCTTCTTGTTGGCGAAGAGAAAATGTTGCAGTTTTAAAGCTAATTTCTTGCAATTCTACGCATTCTTCCATGTTTTATGTGTGTTTATATGATACCAGAGGTCGAAGCCCGACCAAGTAATTGACCCCATTCTGGGTCCAGGTCCGCGTTCCGCCAGTTGAGTATGGGGGCTATATGACGCTGATCTGCCATTGGATCTCCCACACTATATGATCAAACAATTGAATTTGGATCCAAATATGCATTCAGAATGAATATTTCTTCAGGTACAGAATCTCTTATTGTACGTTTATATCTGTCACCGTGATTCCGGTAGATATTCACGGCGGTTAAACACTTCGGACTACATTGAATCCCCCTTAAAGATGCACTATGCAGGAATCTCTCTATTTCCTGGTTTCTAAAATTCTAATAGTTTGTCTAATTTCAGTTTGTGACAAAACAAGCAAGTATAGTGTAGAGAATCATTGTTCCATCTAAAATATGAAATGTGAAAATATATATTTCCATAACCTAAAAAAATTGTATTTTAAAATGTTTGAAGCTGGTGTACAAAACCAAAGGTAAGAGATGCAAAAACGAAATGTAAGGACAGGGAGCATAGAAATGGCACACAGAGAACACATCTACCGCTTTATAGACTTGTTTTCAATGAGAATGACAGATCTATAACTCACATTTATATGTGCATTTGGTTGGGTCTCCCAAAAAGTTACATATTGCAGAATTAATCATTTATATGAAATTATCTATATAAACCCACCACCAGCCCAGGTGATAGGCCCAGGACAATAGTGGTTAAGTTCCTGAGATTCAAGGACAAGGTAGCTGTTCTTGAAAGAGCCAAGAACTTGAGAGGAACGTATATCTTCCTCAACGAGGACTATCCTGAAGCTGTGCGCCAGAAGAGGAAAGAACTGATCCCAGCCATGAAAACTGCCAGAGCGCGTGGGGACATTGCTTACATCCGTAATGACAGGCTCATTGTTCACCCTCCCTCTCAGAAGCCTGGAAGGTATAAGAGAGCCAAGCCTATGGGTTCGTAGCTTCCACCCCGCAGCACGCGCTGCGCACACACACACACACACACACACACCAATTGATTAATGGACTACTGAATGTATGTTTTTTTCTTCTGCTTTGTTTGCTCTTTTCACTATTATGTCTATCTCTGATAAGCTACCCAGGAAAGGGATGAAAATAACCCATATTAATATATGTAGCCTTAGAAATAAGGTTCATGAAATCAATAACTTACTAGCATCAGATAAAATTCATATATGAGCCATTTCTGAGACTCCCTTAGATAAATAATTTGATAATACAGCAGTAGCAATACAAGGATATACATCTATAGAAGAGACAGAAATGCTGTATATATTCAGAGCCATATCCCTGTAATTCTTAGAGAAGATCTTATGTCAAGTGTTATTGAAGTGTTGTGGTTGTAGGTTCACCTGGTACATCTAAAGCCTTTTCTTTAGGGGTGTTGTTATAGGCCACCAAGTGCTAACAAAGTGCTATCTAAATAATGTGTGTGAAATGCTTGATAGTGTATGTGATGTTAACAGAGGTCTACTTTCTTGGCGACTTGAAAATTGACTGGTTTTCATCAAGCTGTCCCCTCTAGAGGAAGCTTCACACTGTAACCTGTAACCTGTAATCTGGTTCAGGTTAGTAATCAACCTACCAGGGTGTTTACAAACACTACAGGAACAAGACCATCCACATGTATCAATCACATTTTTACTAATACTGTAGAACTTTGTTCTAAAGTTGTATCCATACTCATTGGATGCAGTGATCACAATATAGTGGCTATATCCAGGAAAGCCAAAGTTCCAACAGCTGGGCCTAAAATAGTGTATAAGAGATCATACAAAAGATGTTGCTGTGTATGATGTTAGAAATATGTGTTGGTCTGATGTGAGTAGTGAGGAGCATCCAGACGCTGCACTTGATGAATTTATGAAATTGCTTCTTCCAATTATGGATAAACATGCACCTGTTAAGAAACTGACTGTTAGAACTGTTAAGGCTCCATGGATTGATGAGGAATTGAAGAACAGTATGGTTGAAAGAGATGGGGCTAAAGGAGTAGCTAATAAGTCTGCCTGCACATCTGACTGGCTTACTTATGGCAAGTTGAGAAATTATGTGACTAAACTCAACAAAAAAGAATAATAAACTGTATTATGAAGCCAAGATCAATGATATAAAGAATGATGGAAAAAAAACTTTGGAATACTTTAAATTAAATTATTAGCAGAAAGACAAATTCATCAAATCATCACAAAACCATTTAATGTTGCAAATTATTGTAATTATTATTTAATTTGCAAAGTGGGCAAACTTAGGCAGGAAATGCAACAACAAACAGTGAGCAATTGTATTCATGTGTAAAAAAACTAATAATGAAAGAAAAGCATTGCAAGTTAGAATTTTGTAAAGTTAGTGTGGGATAGGTGGAAGAATTATTGTTATTGATCGATAATGACAACCCTCCTGGAATTGACAACTTAGATGGAAAGCTACTGAGGATGGTAGCTGACTCTATAGCCACTCCTATCTGTCAAATTTTTAATCTGAGCCTAGAGGAAAGTCTTTGTCCTCAGGCCTGGAGGGAAGCCAAAGTAATTCCACTACCTAAGAGTGGTAAAGTAGCTATCTATCTAATAAAACTCAAAGGGTTTTCTTTAATGGAAGCTTCTCTAATGTCAAACAAATAAAGTGTGGCATGCCGCAGGGCAGCTCTCTAGGCCCTCTACTCTTTTCTATTTTTACCAATGACTTGCCACTGACAATCAACAAAGCATATGTGTCCATGTATGCTGATGATTCAACAATATACGCATCAGCAACCATAGCTAATGAAGTCACTGAAACCCTTAACAAAGAGTTAGTCTGTTTTGGAATGGGTGGCTAGTAATAAACTGGTCCTGAACATCTCTAAAACTAAGAGCATTGTATTTGGTACAAATCATTCCTTAAGTTCTAGACCTCAGCTGAACATTGTGAAAAGAACATTGTGTTGAAAATCCCAAATTGTTTGCATTGTCAACTTACATGCAGCTCTGACACACACACTTATCCTACCAGACATGCCACCAGGGGTGTTTTCACACTCCCCAAATCCCCCCAAAATTCAAGAAAGCGTACGGTATTATATAGAGCCGTAATTCCATGGCACTTCCTTCCATCTCATATTTCTCAAATAAACAGCAAACCTGGTTTGAAAAAACAGATAAAGCAACACCTCGCGGCACAACGCGTCTCCCCTATTTGACCTAGATAGTTTGTGTGTATGCAGTGATATGTAGGCTACGTGTGCCTTTTAATTTTTTTTTCTGTCCTTGAGCTATTCTTGTCTATTGATGTTCTGTATTATGTCATTCTGTGTTATGTTTCATGTTTCGTGTGGATCCCAGGAAGAGTAACTGCTGCTTTTGCAACAGCTAATGGGGATACCAAATCTACTAACCTATAGCCTGTTGTTGATGACTAGAGCCTGGACTCTCCAGACATTGGTGGGATAGTATCTGTTTGTTTCCTTCCATATAAAGGGTGTTAGTCTTTCTTCCCTGTGGTTGGCAGCAGGCTGTGGTTTAGAATTAGTGTTTACTTTGGCTGACCGACAGACAGACAGATCCCCACTGCAGGCAGGCCAACAGAACAGGGCCTGAGTGCCTGTCTATATTTACTGCTGGAATGGGTTTGCCTACATTCATCTTGTTCTGTGTCTCTCTGTGTCTGGGCTGAGGAGAGGAGGAGGTAACGAGAGGGGAGGAGGAGTGCTGGGGAAGTGATTAGTGTAATTAACTGTGAAGAACAGAGAGAGAGTCTGCTTTTCCGTCTAAACACACGAGACGTGTCCTCCTAGTCCTACCACTAGCTGTATTTACTGGTGATGGGTGGTGACTCTGAGGCCTGTAGTAAAAGTTATGTGGCCTAGTGATGAGCTGTGGAACCTGGTGGGATAGAGCTTGCCTTTCGCAGATTGTAATGCATGGTGACGTCACCAGACAGGTCAAAACTCAATCCCACTTAAACAGGCTGTCTTTTCAAACAACTCTTACACTATAGGGTATTATCATAATTTTCACAATTTCACAGTATTATTCCAACCTTTATGGTGTGGAAATATATATAAAATAAATGTTTTTTGACTGCACTGGGCCTTTAACACATTTTAAATGTTGACGAGATTGTCAACATGGTCCATAGTAGAGAGATCCCCCTGTTTTCTAGTATGTATTTAACAGGTCAACAGGGCCTGTGTATAACCATGGCACACTTAATGTTACATTCCATACACTGTACAGGGCATAATGACAAACAATTGGCTGATGAACATGTGCGCATGTGTGTTGGGTCTGCTTCTTCTAACCGTGTGTAACATCCTTTGTGTTGAAAACCTCCACTTTGTGTATTGGTTTGTGTCTGCAGAACACTGTAGGCAGTGTTCTAGCTCTTGAACTCTCTGTTCAGGTTTTACAGCCAGCCAAAGCCAGTGTTGGATGTAATGCATTCACTTCCAAGACAAACACAGGTAATGAGCTGTGCCCGGCACAGCAGAGTGGAGGTGTTCAGAGCTGTCTCTTAACTCTCAACTCCCACCCACTCTCTCTCTGCTTCTCTCAGTCTCTGCTATATATTTACTCATAGAGTACCGCACGGGACTCTCTTGTAAAATAGATTTAATGTCTATGAGAATAACCTGTATGAAAAGGTTAAATGAAAAAACTGCAGTCTATGAGTGGGAGAGGGTGATAATGCCTTATGTAGTCAAACCTTCCAGACAATCCATACTCAAGAGGCATGTCTTAAAAGATGTCAGATTTGATGTCAATTCTGTATTTATTTTTCTCTATCTCTATCCCTGTTTCTCTATCTCTATCCCTGTTTCTCTATCTCTATCCCTGTTTCTCTATCTCTATCCCTGTTTCTCTATCTCTATCCCTGTTTCTCTATCTCTGTCCCTGTTTCTCTATCTCTGTCCCTGTTTCTCTATCTCTGTCCCTGTTTCTCTATCTCTATCCCTGTTTCTCTATCTCTATCCCTGTTTCTCTATCTCTATCCCTGTTTCTCTATCTCTATCCCTGTTTCTCTATCTCTATCCCTGTTTCTCTATCTATATCCGTTTCTTTATCTCTGTCAGTGTCCCTATCTCTATCCCTGTTTCTCTATCTCTATCATTGATTCTCCGTGTCCCTATCTATATCCCTGGTTCTCTATCTCTGTCCGTGTCCCTATCTATATCCCTGTTTCTCTTTTCCCTCCATCTTGCTCTCACTCACGCACTTACTCTCTCACACTCTCTCTCTCTCACACACACACACACACACACACACACACACACACACACACACACACACACACACACACACACACACACACACACACACACACACACACACACACACACACACACACACACACACGGAGCAAGAGATATACACACACAGACTAACCAAGTTTCCATCCAACCTTTTAATGTGAGTAAAGTCCATGCCAGATAAATGTTCCGACAGGCCTGATGGAAACAACATTTGTCGGTAAACTTTCCAAATGTCACCAAAACAAAATACACTAGATGTTGGGATGGTGGGTTGTTTTTGTGTCTGTAAAATTAATTATGCGAGAAATGGTGACGGGAATCGCTTTTATCCGCAAATATTGATATATTAGCCATCATATCGAAGTCAACTTGGAGTCACGCGATGTGTTGTGTGGTCCTCTAACTATGACTTAGGAAACATGCAGTTTATTAGGTTACAGATATAGTAAGTGATGGTGGTGAAAGTGCACAGTGATGAGCTTGATGCTCCTTTCCTATATATATATATATATAGAGAGTCTTATTTTGGTGACTGGGTGATCGATGCTTGTTTAACAAGTAAAAATGATCTCCCTCTTTTCTCCATAATAATCTCATCAGGTAGGCCTAGGCTATACCCACACTGTGTCTGCAAGCTGTTGGCTAGAGCGCACGTGCAAGACCAGTGGGCACATTCGCTACATAACACCATTTTTTGGTGACAAAACCAACAGAGTTAAAAATGCGACGGAAACCAATTGAACTCGTTTTGTTTTATTCAGTACATTGGAATTTAACCACAAAAGGGATTTTTTTGTGTACCACATCACACACAGCCTTTTATTTGCCACAAGTCAAATGAATGGAAACACACCTCTGGTGGGAAAATGCGCATGTTGTTTTTATGCAGATTTTAGAACATATACATGAAAATATGTCACCAATTGGATGGAAACCTAGCTTCGGATTTATTTGGCTTCTGTCTGCGCTGAGAGAAATCATTAATATATTGTTTGCCTGCCGACGCCAGTGATTGATTTCTCTCTCTATTAAGTTTTCTATTTGCCTGTCAGCTAAGCTTTACGTTTCGGTCCTCAATCCATACTCCTGTTAAATTCCTGCTCTATTTTTGCTGATTAGGCCACTTTGCCTTTGTGCAGGAAGAGGGCTTTTTGGAGATGCAGAGGATAAAACATCTCACTCAACGAGTTGAGAAATGTTTGTGTCCATCTCCTTTTGTTAGGTTATATAGAAATTGGATGTGCTTGTGTGCGTTTTGATTTTGGGTGAATGAGGATCGCAACAACAAACTGATTGATTGTCAAACAAATTAAATAAAATCTGTAGACAGAATAATTTCCCCCTCAACTGTAGATCACATTGAGAATTATGTAACACTATATCAGTCTCTCCTGCTTTCTGAGCCTTTGCCCTTTTCTCTGCTCTCTCTTTCTCTCCCTCATCATCACCTCTCTCTCCCTTCTCTCTTGTGGCCTATGCCCTAGTCTCCAGGAGGTTTCTCAGGCCACTTGCTTTAGGTTTTCAGGTTTGGCCCTTAAGCCGGAGCTCTTGAAGTGGTAATGGGACCTTGGAGAATGATTCTCTTTGAGCTCGGGCTGTCTGTGGACTGGGGAGGCACAGTACTACACAGCCCAGGGCCTGTTAGTGGAGGCTACTGGGGAATGGCATGGGCCACATGGAGAGGAGGAGGGAGGGAGGGAAGAGAGAGAGAAAGAAGGGGGTGAGCGGAGAGGGAGGGAGAGAGGGAAGGGGTGTGCCTTCTCAGTCCCCAGCTCTTACCCCATCATTTGATTTGTTTTTCTTTACGGCTGGTTACGTGCGTGGATCACACAGCAGAGCACTCAGTGCTGCACACCACAGCCATCGCTCACCCTTTTTCTTTTTCTCTCTCCTTCTCTTCTTCTCTCCCTCTTTGTTGCTGAAGCCCTGAGCCCATGGGCTGCTCCCAGGCCTTCATTGGTCTTTGGAGCAATCACAGAGCTGTGTGTGTTAAAAAAATCTTGGTTTGGACACTTCCTATGTTTGAATAAAATCAACTATATATAGGCTATGTCTGATGCTTTAAGCACTGCAATTTTAAAATGAAGAGACAAATTACTAAAGAGGGAGCAAGAGATCAATACAGCCTAACCAGAAGAAGAAAAAACTGTTCCCGACCCGACACTCCTCCTCCCACTGCCCGCTGCTGCTGGCCTTCTGCTGCTAGCAACTTCAGGATTGTAATGGCAGAATCTGTTCTGCCATTACGCTCCTGAAGTTGCCGGTAATAGACTACACCAGCGGTCAGTAACCTTCACCATTTGGAGTGCTAAGTTATCGTACCATTTCTACTGATCTTTGTGCCAGTTATGATTTTGTTATGCACATTTTCATGGAACAGTTTCATTTCATTTATAATAAAATCCAAAAATCAATGTCATGTGGTTAATCAAAAGTATATTTAAATGAAAATTATACAAATCAAAAAGTAAATTCTATTGCCATTGCCAATGTAATAGCCTACATAAAGCCAACAAATAAAAACATTGTAGCCCGCAGGTAGAAAATATCCTGATAAAAATAAATATCCTATAGATCACATTGGCTATGCATGGCCTGTCTGCAAGGAACTTGAAACATTGTATCAACTATTAACTTGGATCAGGCCTGAAGCTATTGTTTGCAACATTGTATAAAATATTCTGGGCCCTCAGAGTTTCCATGCCCAGTGAGTTCCATACATACAGTCACAGCTGTAGGCAATTTGTGCAAGGGATAAGAAGTAATCAGATAGGCCTTTTTTTATGACATTTCCACCAAATCAGAGCATGAATGTTTTCCTTTCATGCGGAGTGGTTTTTGAAAGGGAGAGAGCTGGAAAGATTTTTTTTAAATAGGCTACGTTGAGGGGACAAAATTGCGCCGTAGAGAGAACACTGTGTTCCAGTGAGCTCCCGTGGCATTTGTAAATTTATATTTTTACATTAATCTCCTAGCTTGAAAAAGTGGTAGAATTGGCTAAATAAGTTATCCTACAATGAGTCTTGACGGCTATTTCTCAAAAATCTCCGACAGCATGCCCAACAGAACTACTAAGAACTCGACCAAAACCACCATCCCTGTAGACGTGCAGGAGGAGCTAGCTAACGTTAGCGAAGCTAACACCATTGCGGATCCAGGCACAATGGACCTGGTGATTCAAAAGATGACTGATAACATTACTAAAGTGATCGATGTTAAGATAAGAACGGTCTTGGAAGCAATAGCAGGCTTGGGTTGTCAAACGTGTTGATGAGGGGAAGGAAGAATTGCTACAGTGGAAACTTCAACTACATCTATGGACACTAAGATAAAAGCACTTGAGAAACAGGTGCGCGAAATGGCGTAGCACATTGACGACTTGGATAATTGAGGACGCAGATGCAATATTCGTGTTGTGGGACTCCCGGAAAATTCTGAAGGGACACGTTCAGTAAAAAGTTTTGAGGAATGGATCCCTGGCTACCTACAAATGGACACTAAGGCTGGTCGTGTGAAGCTGGACAGAGCCCATCGCTCTCAAACACCGATACCCAGTCCCAACCAGCGCCCACAGCCAGTGGTTATAAAGTTCCACAAGTTCACCGACAAGCAGCGCGTCATGGATGCGGCTAGAAACATCGGCTCTGGCGGTAGTCAACGTAAAGGTCTCATTCTTCAATGCTTATTCCACAGCGATTGTACGAAGACGCAAAGCGTTTGATGAGGCGAAGGCTCGACTCAAGAGAATGAAGATGGACTACGCACTGCTGTACCCGGCCACGTTGAAGATTATGGTCAACGGATCGCCTAAGAAACTCTACACACCTGAAGAGGCTGCTGCGTTTATTGACTCTCTCGGGTAAATAACTTTAAGCTGCACCTCCGCAGCATTGGATAACTTTTTTGAATTTGAATCTGATCATGAAACAGTGGTGTGAGTTCTCACGTGCTCCGGTTCAGTAATATTCGTATCTTTATTATTTTTCTTGCTAAAGTAACTGCCGCTATAGCTCAGGCTGAGATATGTGTGAATCTATATTGGTGGCCAGGCTTGGTTTTAGGTGGAAGAGCCTCAATATTCTTCTATTGATTTTCATTTCCATATATATAAAGGATGAGGCTCTTGAGTGGCAATGCGGACTTAAGAGTCTACATTGGAGAGTTGAAATCCCCTGCATGTTAGCTAGTGGGAAAACCCCCTTTTGGATCTTTACATGTTTAATTTTTGGGTTTAGTATAGTTCGAGTTCAGGGTTCATATCGTTTGTTTATACTCGGTGAGATAGAGGAGAGTTCAACACATGGAAAAAGGTACCACCCCACTTTTACAGTAGGATTCAGTCTGGATATTGAATGGTCAAAGTGCAATGGCAGGTAACAGACTGTGTGTATGGAACATTAGAGGGAGTACTGTCTTTTTTGAAAAAATAAAATATTGATATGGCCCTGTTGCAAGAAACTAATTTGTATGATAAGTAGCATCTGAAAATTACAACAAGGGGGGTTTGGTCAAGTGTTTTTCTCATCATTTACATCCAGAAGTAGAGGTGAAGCAATTCTTGTGAAAAAGAACTTACCACTTAAGGTCTTGAATTGTGTGAAAGATACATTTGGTCGCTTTGTTATAATTAATGGTACTTTACAAGGGCAGAACATTTCCATAATGAATATTTACTTTCCCCCCTGCCTACCCCCCTGATTTCCTCACTAAGGTATTTCTAGACTTTTCAGAATTAAACTCAGACACTGCAGTGGTTGGAGGAGATTTTAATTGTTTGTTGAACCCCCTTATTGATAAGTTTCCCAGCGGTATAGCCTCACTCTCTCCACAAGCTAAGTCACTTAAAGCTATTTGTGATGATCTGGGGTATGCTGATGTTTGAAGAACTTTTCATCCCTCCAACAGAGAGTTCACTTTTTTTCTCTGCACCTCATGGATGTCAGACTAGAATAGATTACTTTTTTATGCCCAGGATGTCTTTTCAGTCTGTTTTATCCGCTAGGATAGGAAGCATAGTAATATCTGATCATGCAGAGGTGATCCTGGACATAAAACTCAAGGGGGCATTCAATCTGTCAAGACATTGGAGGTTGAATACAACCATTCTTAAAGACCATACATTTACATCATATTTTATTACAGATTTTAAAGCATTTTTCACTATTAACTCTCAATCAACAGATAACCCCTCGCTCCTTTGGCAGACCTGTAAAGCGTACGCCAGGGGGCTGATTATGTCATACACAGCCACTAAGAGACGGAAAAAGCGTGAAGAGGGTGAATTAGGAATTAAAGAGAAGGACTACATTAAAACTCCCACTCCTGCCCTATTAAAGGAAATATCAGTCCTTAGATCAACGATGGACTCTCTCCTAATACAGGACGCTGAAAAGAAAATGAGATTTGTCAGGCAAAAGCTATATGAACATGGCGATAAGCCAGGAAAGTACTTGGCATACCTAGCTAAAAAGAGAGCTGACTCTCAGTCAATTGCCACTATTACTGATTCTGATGGCAATCAATTATATGAAAATAAATTGATAAATTACTCATTTAAGAAATTTTATGCAAACCTTTATGCCTCAGAACTGCCAAATGATGCACCCAAATTAATGGAGAACTTATTTTCTAAGATTGATCTCCCTACTATCTCCGAAGAACAGAGGTCTCTCCTTAATGCCCCTATTACCGAGGAAGAGATAATGTTCGCAATTAAGAATTTGCAAAATGGTAAGGCCCCAGGACCAGACGGATTTTGTAGTGAGTTTTGTAGTGAGCCTACCAACAAAGTGCTATGGATGGTCTTGTGCTCTCCCTAGATGCTGAGAAAGCATTTGATCGTGTGGAGTGGTCTTACCTATTCTTTGCTCTAAATAAATTTGGTCTAGGGGACAACTTTATAAAATGGGTCAAAGTTTTATATGATGATCCTCATGCTGCTGTCCTTACTAATGGGCTAAGGTCAAATAGCTTTTCTATATACAGAGGTACCAGACAGGGCTGTCCTTTGTCCCCTCTCTTCTTTGCACTCGTTATGGAACCACTGGCCGAGGCCATCAGGGTAACGCCTGCTATACAGGGGCTGCTCAGTGGTGATGTTCACCATAAAATAAGCTTGTATGCTGATGATGTCCTTATATTCATCTCTAGTCCCGAGACTTCAATTACATCTCTTATTAATATTATTGAATTATTCAGCGAATTCTCAGGCTACAAGATTAACTTAACTAAATCAGAGGTTATGCCACTTGGTAACCTTCACTCTGTACCTAATACCTCTCCCCCCTTCCCTTTTAAATGGTCTCCCTCAGGTTTTATGTATCTGGGTATATTTGTAACTCCTACATTCCAGCAAATGTACAAAGCCAATGTTGTTCCCTTGTTTGATACAATAAGATCTGGAGTGCTGGAACTCTCTCCCGATTTCTTGGTAGGGTAGAATATCCCTCTTGAAAAGGAACATTTTACCTAGACTACTTTACCCAATCCAAATGATCCCAGTATTACTCTACAATAAGGTAATAAAGGATGTAAATGGATGGCTAAGTTCCTTTATATTAAGTAAACGCAAGCCAAGACTTAAGATGGCAATATTGCAGCTGCCAAGTTCTATGGGTGGCTTGGATCTGCCCAATATCAGGTTCTATCAGTGGTGTGCCCACCTATGTTATATTTCTGACTGGATCACAAACGATGACTCCTCTATTTGGTTAGACATTGAGACTTCTCTTTCAAAATACCCCTTACAGGATATTTTATTTTTCAGAAGTTTCAAGTCTGTAGAAGATAACTGCAATAATCCCATTACACTTAACACACTCAAAGTATGGAGGTCAGTTCAACGCTTCCTGGGAAGGTCCAAACTAACCTCTGCTCTTACCCCACTTCTTACCAACCCAGATTGTGGTCCAGGATTGCTGGATGCTGGCTTTCACTTTTGGCTTAATAAGGGCATATGCAGACTAAATGACTTATTTGCTAATAAGATTTTATTGTCATTTGAGCAGATGGTCGAGAAATATCGACTCCCAAAGCAGGACTTTTTCCGCTTCCTACAAGTAAGACATTTTATTCTGAAGAGCACCACCTTAATTGGTAACCCTGATATGTCTGTCATTGAAAGAATGCTTTTTTTCTCACAAAGGAAAATGTCTGTAAGTCGGTTTTATGATGCTGTAAGGTCCTTTTCTGCTGTCAACACAGAGGGTGAAACAAGTGTGGGAGAAAGAATTGTCTGTTACTATTGACGAAGAGATGTGGGAGGACATTTGGAGATATGCAAAAACAATATCTATATGTAATTGTACTAGAGCAATCCAATTAAGAATAATACACAGATTGCATATATCCCCAAATCGCAGACATACTAAAACCCCACTTCCTCTTCTCCTCAGTGTCTTAAATGCAAAACTGATACAGGCACCCTAACACATTGAAGTTGGTCTTCACACAGTTCACACAGAGCCAGGCGGCCCAAACTGCTGCATATACCCTGACTCTGTTGCACAGAACGCAAGAGAAGTGACACAATTTCCCTAGTTAAAAGAAATTCATGTTAGCAGGCGATATTAACTAAATATGTAGGTTTAAAAAATATATACTTGTGTATTGATTTTAAGAAAGGCGTTGATGTTTATGGTTAGGTACCCATTGGTGCAACGACAGTGCTTTTTCGCGAATGCGCTTGTTAAATAACCGTTTGGTGAAGTAGGCTGTGATTCAATGATAAATTAACAGGCACCACATTGATTATATGCAACGCAGGACAAGCTAGATAAACTAGTAATATCATCCACCATGTGTAGTTAACTAGTGATTATGTTAAGATTGATTGTTTTTTTTATAAGATAAGTTTAATGCTAGCTAGCACCTTACCTTGGCTCCTTGCTGCACTCGCATAACAGGTAGTCAGCCTGCCACGCAGTCTCCTCGTGGAGTGCAATGTAATCGGACATGATCGGTGTCCACAAATGCCGATTACCGATTGCTATGAAAACTTGAAATCGGCCCTAATTAATCGTCCATTCCGATTAATTATTGTTGATTTAGAAATTGTCGATTTAGAAATTGTACTACTGGTAATACTAGTGTGCCATCCCCCGCAGCCTCTGCAATGGATTAGTAAACTGAGACAGGTGTCTCATTTACAATTACGTTATATGTCTTATCCAGAGCGACTTACAGTAGTGCTTGAATACATTTTCATACTGGTCCCCCGTGGGAATCAAACCTACAACCTTGGCATTGCAAGCGCCATATTCGACCAACTGCCTCACACAGGACCCACACAGGTTGCTTGTGCCATAAAACATTTGTTTAATATATTTACAACAGCTTGACTAAAAAATCTCGGTCTACCAGCAGCCTATCGACCAAACAATTGACCAAACGACTAAATGGGGTCAGCCCTAGTGTGTGTGTGTGTGAGCCTGCCTCTTGTCAGTGGTCAGGCCCAGTGCACCTCATCTCGATTGTGCAGGGTAAGGCCAGCCAGCAGGGCTAAAGTCTGTGCGCACACACACAGACGTTCAATGTGCCCGGCCCAGGAAAACCGCTGTGCTGGGACTAAGAGACCATGTGTCTGTGTGTGTGTGTCTACAGTTGGTGTCTCAGAGGAATATAATCATTAAATGCTATGAAAACCCTACCACTGAGGCTCCCGCTTTCTAAGATAGCTAGGGACACGATTTTACCATACTTTTCCTTTTTTTGAAGCTGTTCAATTCTCTCGTGTTTTAGACATTTTCTGGTAACTGCTTGTCTGCTGGCAGTTTTGTCTATGCCTCTAATCTAATGCTATCTCTATTTTCACATGGGTCTCGCTGCGTTCCATGTGGTAGAATTCCTCTCTCACTGTGATCCTTACACAAACAGCCTTATCAGAGTGATTACTCTCTCTGTAGAAAGCTCTTCTGAAGCTCGTCAAGCTCTGTCTGTCCCTCCCTCCCTCCCTCCCTCCCTCCCTCCCTCCCTCCCTCAATGCCACCTGGCTGGGGTGGAATGTACTAATGTTCTACACATGGGAATGCTCACAGTTATTTGACATTTTGTTTTGGAGCTAACTATATAACTATGTTGTGTTCCCCACAGTGTTGATGATTGCAGTGCTTTTGTGTGTGAGTGTGCGTTGGAAGTTTTTGAAAATGGGATTGGATGAGTCAAGAGATGACAGACTCAGATCCTAGATCAGTCTGGATGGGCCCACTCCAGCTGACAGCCCAGTATTTATTCAGTACAAAAGAAGCTCTGGAGCACTGTGCACTCTTACTTAACCACAGGATGCGCTTCAAGCTGTGCTGCCATCACTGCCTGGGCTCTGG
Organism: Oncorhynchus mykiss; assembly: GCF_057628025.1. NCBI lineage: Eukaryota > Metazoa > Chordata > Actinopteri > Salmoniformes > Salmonidae > Oncorhynchus > Oncorhynchus mykiss. The sequence continues at coordinate 33,798,475 of NC_143033.1, read as the reverse complement.
GTTCTCCTCCAGTCACTCTCTGGGTTGGGTTCTGACTGAGTCTCAGCCTGTCTGCCCTCCCTTTTATGTCATGCTCTCGCTCTCTCACTCTATCTGTGACAGGTTGCGTGTAACAGACAAGGACAGGTGGCCCACATTTCTCCCTGACATCAGTCTACCATAAAGCTTTGTCAATGTCAGTCCTGATGTGATGTAAGGGGGAATCCGCTGCTCTGACACATCATTCGCTATGCTGCTCAAGTCAATGGTTCAACTCAGTCAGTTGTGTGAAATCATTTTCACAGCCTAACAAAAATGTAGAGGTTTTACTTATATAAATAAATATAATGATATTTGAGTGTACTGTACCCATGCATGTACTGTCACATTTGCCGTGGTGTGAGGGGCTATTCCCATTCTAGCCATTCTATTTCTATGGGTATACTCTTGGTATTGCAAAGCCTTTATGACAGCTCTCTGGATAGGGCACTCCTGAGAGGTTAAAAGCTGCCAGGGAGAGTTAGCAGTGGCTCTGGAGGGCAAAGTTTGACATGTCTGACAGGTAGACAGGCAGGTGATACAACAAGCTGTCATTGGGGCCACACAGACTCTACATTCCGGTGACATACTGTATTCCCCCATGACAACACCGTGACTCACAGGGCATCCCAAGACCTACCCAAGTGACTGACAGGGCTTTATAACATATCAGGTTACAATAGTTACTCTCTAGCTCTACATATAAAATCCCTATTAGATATATTTTAGAATTTAGTATTATATTCTATGCCTATGAACTACCCTCTTACCAGCCATACAGAGCTTATATTTGGACAGTACAGAGTAATCAATATCTCTTACTACACATTATATAATTTGTTTTAGTGCATTTTTTCAGGACCACAATAGATTAACCAGACCATTTCATATTTCCTAAGCATCACTCAATTCCCCCTTATCCCAGGAGCCTGGTCCCTATAAACATTTAGAACACTAGATCCAGCAGTCGGGCATGCATCGAGAGCCTGCGTTCAGCCTGAGGGAGAGGCACACACAGTGCACAGCACTCAGGCTGTAGGGCATGTTACTTAGCCATAGACCTCTCTGTGTCCCAAAGCAATCAGAACCTCCGTGAGGGTACTGCTGGAGTAAGTAGGGGTCATTGAGGGGGACATTAAATACACTTCACAGTGTGGATTGACTTGATATGGATATTTGAAAAAGAGAAAAGATGAAGCAGTGAAGGGTGTTATCGTTATGTGTATTGCAGGGCTATACCTCTCCCTTTCTTTTTAGTTATTTCCTGTCTTCTCTATCTGTGTCTCTATGTGTGTCTGTGGAGTGTGTGTGCGCGTGTGTGTATCCTCAGTCTGCAAAGTAGAATCTGTCAGAATAATTGATTTGGCTGATTAACAGCAGGCACAGAGAGTGGAAACTGTGCCATGTAATAAATAATGGTATTAGCCTAGTGGGTTTAATGATATTTTCCTCATCTGTAATATTTCATTAGCGTGGCTAATTGAAAAGGAACTGGTCTTCCTTGAATCAAATGTACTGTACTTATTGTCTAAGATCATTCATTCCCAGACTTAACACAGATGGTTCATTCTGCGGCGATTCATCACAGCCAATTTCTTAAAGAGATTTATTTAAAGAGCCGGTGTCGGATTGGCCAGCCTCTCCAGGCCTATTAGGGAAGTGTGTGAGTGTTTCTTTCTACTATCTGATAGCCTATATTGTTGAGATGCGTCAGATATGATACTCAGTGTATACAATTGCAAATATTTGCTGATATTTACAAGACTAATGAGATATTACATGTCCATCTCTTTTTTATTTGGTTTTGGGTTAGGGTTAACGATCTCTCACCTCTTGTAATCTCTCCCTCCACCTCTACCACTGTCTATATGTTGATATGCTTCAGTGCTAAAGAGGGGCCTGGATCTTTTGTTGTCCTGTGAATGAATGCAGGGTTACATTTACCCCATATAGACACTAATAACAGAGGGGTAGGGGTGTTTTTAGCAACATTCATATCCTCGCCTCTGATAATTACACTTCTGAAGTCCCCTCCTAAAAACACCTTGTGCCACCTCTGGAAATCATGTTACTTGCAGGACAATTTCAGCTTAATAGTGGCAGGATTGGAAGGGGGGCTGGATGAGGGGGGAAGGGGGTATGGAGAAGGGGGCTGCACGGGTGAGGAGCTGTTGGGTGGATCATCATGGTAGTAATTTGCTGGTGTAGCGTGAACCCACCTCTAACTCATTTGGAGTATCCCAATTTGCATATTCCCATCAAATTGAGTCGTCGGTGGACAGCTGGTGCGCGGAGACGTTTTGTTCGACTATTTTGAGATAACTGATTAAGTCAATTAAAGTTTAATGCATTGCTAAAACGCTGGTAATTATGTAATTAAATGTTCAGGCTGCAGTTTCAAATCCAGTTGCAGTTCCAAGACCTCTATTTGTTCTGTTGACATCCTCTGCTGATGGGATTAATTTATAGAATCATTATCTCCTCGCAACAGTTTAGCAAATCGTATGTTGGATCTGTTCCTCTCTTAATTATTGTGTTACATGCAGTTCAGAGGAGGCTGGTGGAAGGAATTATAGGAGGATGGGTTCATTGTAATGGCTGGAATGGCATCAATGGAATGGGGTCAAACGTGGTTTCCATAGATTTCATGTGTTTGATACCTTTCCATTCATTCCATTCCAGCCATTACAATGAGCCTGTCCTCCTATAGCTCCTCCCACCAGCCTCCACTGATGCAGATAAACCCACCTTTCCACATTTCATCCACCCATTTTGTTGGCGGTTGTGTGAAGGTAAACGGAACTCCCCTCCTGACTTTTGGGACGATGTGAGTTGATGCCAGACAAGCACCTGTTGGGTCACAGAGTAGACTGAGAGGAGCAGCTGTACTGGCTGTTGGGTCACAGAGTAGACTGAGAGGAGCAGCTGTACTGGCTGTTGGGTCACAGAGTAGACTGAGAGGAGCAGCTGTACTGGCTGTTGGGTCACAGAGTAGACTGAGAGGAGCAGCTGTACTGGCTGTTGGGTCACAGAGTAGACTGAGAGGAGCAGCTGTACAGGCTGTTGGGTCACAGAGTAGACAGAGGAGCAGCTGTACTGGCTGTTGGGTCACAGAGTAGACTGAGAGGAGCAGCTGTACTGGCTGTTGGGTCACAGAGTAGACTGAGAGGAGCAGCTGTACTGGCTGTTGGGTCACAGAGTAGACTGAGAGGAGCGCACTGGCTGTTGGGTCACAGAGTACACTGAGAGGAGCAGGTGTACTGGCTGTTGGGTCACAGAGTAGACTGAGAGGAGCTGTACTGGCTGTTGGGTCACAGAGTAGACTGAGAGGAGCGTACTGGCGGTTGGGTCACAGAGTAGACTGAGAGGAGCAGCTGTACTGGCTGTTGGGTCACAGAGTAGACAGAGGAGCAGCTGTACTGGCTGTAGCAGCCAGGTAGACTTGAACATTTAAAGCAGGGTTTTGATCATGTGCTAAACACAGACATAATGTTACACTGACTCCATCTGCTCCTTCTAGGGCTGTGGTGGAGTGTGTGAGGCAGTGATGAGGGAGGGAGGGGGGGTCAGAGTCAACAGGTGGTTCAGCTGACTGTAGGCCTAGATGGCATGTTGTACCAGGCCTCGGCACTGAGCAGTAGATCTCACTCATTCTCTTCTCGTCCACTGCTCTTCCGTTTACATGCTGCGGTGTATAAGGTGAAGCTCCCTATGGTGCTAAGCAAGTGCAGTCTGGCCTGCATTACCTGGGAACAAACACTGTAAACATACCCACTGTTTGAAGAGGCTGCTGATTGCTCTCTCAGTCCCTCCTGTGTGTGTTATTGCTGGGGAAATAACAATAAAAGGCCCAACAGTGAAAGACCACACTTGACCAGAGGGGTGGGTACCAGTTGGGTACATGTGGATCACTCCTCTACAGTGAGCTGGTGTTTAGTCGCTGTGACAGGCTATAATAGGCCCAGACTCCAGGCAGAAGGTTAGGCCACAGAGTCGTAAGGGAGACATGTGAAGGTACTAATGATGGGATTTGCACCAATAGCACTTTGTGATAGTGCTGTTGAGCAGGACTTGATGTTGTAGTGCTGTTGAGCAGGACTTGATGTTCTAGTGCTGTTGAGCAGGACTTGATGTTGTAGTGCTGTTAACCTTTCTGATCTCCCCATCCCGGATCCGGGATCGTGAATACAGACTCAAGCTCATTACCATAACGCAACGTTAACTATTCATGAAAATCGCAAATGAAATGAAATAAATATGCTAGCTCTCAAGCTTAGCCTTTTGTTAACAACACTGTCATCTCAGATTTTCAAAATATGCTTCTCAACCATTGCAAAACAAGCATTTGTGTAACAGTATTGATGGCTAACGTAGCATTTAGCGTAGCATTTAGCATTAGCATTCAGCTGGCAACATTTACACAAAAAAACAGAAAAGCATTCAAATAAAATAATTTACCTTTGAAGAACTTCAGATGTTTTCAATGAGGAGACTCTCAGATAGCAAATGTTCAGTTTTTCCTGAAAGATTATTTTGTTTAGGACAAATCGCTCCGTTTTCTGCGTCACGTTTAGCTATGAAAAAACCCCTGTATCCAGGATTGTGTAAATCTATCAGCAAGCTCATTAGCATAACACAACGTTAACTATTCATGAAAATCGCAAATGAAATGAAATAAATATGCCATCTCTCAAGCTTAGCCTTTTGTAAACAACACTGTCATCTCAGATTTTCAAAATATGCTTCTCAACCATAGGAAAACAATCATTTGTGTAAAAGTAGCTAGCTAGCGTAGCATTTAGCGTTAGCATTTAGCGTTAGCATTAGCGTTAGCATCCAGCACGCAACATTTCAACAAAAACATAAAAGCCTTCAAATAAAATCATTTACCTTTGAAGAACTTCAGATGTTTTCAATGAGGAGACTCTCAGTTAGATAGCAGATGCTCAGTTTTTCCAAAAAGATTCTTTGTGTATTAGAAATAGCTTCGTTTTGTACATCACATTTGGCTACCAAAAAAAAACGAAAATTCAGTCCTCAAAACGCGAACTTTTTTCCAAATTAACTCCATAATATCGACTGAAAACATGGCAAACGTTGTTTAGAATCAATCCTCAAGGTGTTTTTCACATATCTCTTCGATGATATATCGTTCGTGGAAGTGTGCTTTCTCTCCTGAATCCCAGGAGAAAATGCCCGCACCTGAAGATTACGCACAAATTTAGACAAAGGACACCGGGCGGACCCCTGGAAAATGTAGTCTCTTATGGCCAATCTTCCAATGATATGCCTACAAATACGTCACAATGCTGCCGACATCTTGGGGAAACGGCAGAAGGTCTAAGCTTATTCCTGTCGCATTCACAGCCATATAAGGAGACATTAGAAAACAGAGCTTCAGAAATTCTGCTCATTTCCTGTTTGAATTATCATCTTGGTTTCGCCTGTAGAATGAGTTCTGGGGCACTTACAGACAAAATCTTTGCAGATTCTGAAACTTCAGAGTGTTTTCTTTCCAAAACTGTCAAGAATATGCATAGTCGAGCATCTTTTCGTGACAAAATATTGCGCTTAAAACGGGAACGTTTTTTATCCAAAAATGAAATAGCGCCCCTAGAGATGCAACTGGTTAAGCAGGACTTGATGTTGTAGTGCTGTTGAGCAGGACTTGATGTTGTAGTGCTGTTGAGCAGGACTTGATGTTGTAGTGCTGTTGAGCAGGACTTTATGTTCTAGTGCTGTTGAGCAGGACTTGATGTTCTAGTGCTGTTGAGCAGGACTTGATGTTCTAATGCTGTTGAGCAGGACTTGATGTTCTAGTGCTGTTGAGCAGGACTTGATGTTCTAATGCTGTTGAGCAGGACTTGATGTTCTAGTGCTGTTGAACAGGACTTGATGTTCTAGTGCTGTTGAGCAGGACTTGATGTTGTAGTGCTGTTGAGCAGGACTTGATGTTGTAGTGCTGTTGAGCAGGACTTGATGTTGTAGTGCTGTTGAGCAGGACTTGATGTTCAATCAACAATCTGGGTACCTTTTGCAGACCCTCAGAAAGGGGGTTGTGTTGATTGTGGACTATTTTGTTACTTTGCCTAGATGCAAATGGAAGGTGATTTGTTTATTCTATAGCTAATGGAGGTGGTAATGACATTGTATTATGTCCATTAAGAGGTTTCTGTTAACTTCATGAATGGGAGGAGCAGGGTTTGAAAACAAACACCTTCATCCTTTTTTTCTGTGGATTTAAGCTACATGTAGCAGCCAAGCATATAATGGCTGCCGTCCGAGAGGGAGAGGGATTGAGAGGGAGAAGGGAGAGCGAGAACAGAGAAAGAGAGAGGAAAAAGGGGAGGTAGAGAGAGTAAAAGGCCATCATTGTATCAGGAGGTCAATGAGATCAGACAAGCTTAAAAAATATCTTAACTGAGGAGAGAGACCATCTTGGACCTTAATCAGATTCATGTTTTAAATAAATATTTGTTGCATTTTCATTCTGGCCTCTTTTGTTTTCTCGACTCTTGAAATGTAGTTTTTTCAACCTATGAAATGCACACCTCCGCCTGCAAAATGAAACAAACAAATGATGTTAAACCATGTTAACAGCAGGGCTGAGATGCCAAATGGTTAGCTTGGGAAAGCGAAGCACAGCTCAGATAGTAAGGACAGGGCCTGTGACCCCAGGTGAACTTATGATTTATAAAAACAAACTGGTTTAGCTACACCGTCAGTGCCTCATCTGTGTCCTTCCCTACATTGGAGTTCTGTCTAAATCCCTATTGCCAGGGACTAGGAAGTAACGCAGTGTTTCTCTGGTCTAGAGTGCCTGTTGAATGATTCCTTTCCATAGAGTGTAAAGCATCCCGTCAGTAGCCATAAGCTGTGCTCTGTCTGTGACACTGTTGGACAAACACTTGTCACTGCTGCTCATGAATCACATGATCTGGTCTGTTAGTGGGGAAAGCAAACACTTCACCAGAGACATAAAACAACAATCTATGTTCCCCACTCACACTTCCTTCTAATGAATGAGTCATTGGAAAATAGAAAGTTAATATGCATGTCATTATGTGTCATTATGTGTCATTCCTAAAAGGGATTAGTCAAAGAGTCAAATTAACAATTATACATTTCATCTGGTAATTTGCTCAACCAAGTATTTTTTGAATGTTCTACTCAACTGATTTTAATCAGTTATATTTATATGTAAATATCATAATGAATTTGCAAAGCAAACATGTTTGGTGGCTAAATGAGCCTCAAACGTTTATTTCAGAGAACCCTAATGCAACAGAAACAAATTTAGGATTCTTCATTAGACATCCTCCTCATGTGGCCGGTTGCCTTCTTCATGGTGTGAAATACATACATCATCTCTTTGTGCATTTGATTCATCACGTCTTGTACACACACACACACACACACACACACACACACACACACACACACACACACACACACACACACACACACACACACACACACACACACACACACACACACACAGGGTTTGGGAGTTACTGATTATTCTCTCTCTCTACTGTATCTAGCTAAGGAATGCTATTTTATCACGTTTCCAGTATGGCTCACCGTGTCTTTTTCCCTCTAGCAGCAGCACTGCCCTGGAGCTCGCTTTCACTCTGTTTCTAATTAGCATGGCTGAGGCCTATGGGTTCACGCTCCATTGCTAGCTTTAATGTCTACACTACAGCCTATAAATAGTGCAAGTGGCAGGTCTCTGGAGAGCAGGAGGAGAGCCTCAGTTTATAGAGTTTTATATTAGGAGGAGGAAATAGACCTCACCTCACATAGAACCGCATGCACTAACCTGTTGTTTTAACTCTACATTAATTGCAGTGTTAGCCCCGAGCACATATATGTACAATGGTATTTAGTCATTATTGGACATGTTGGACATGGCTGGAATAGATCTCTTAATATTTAGTTAACACACTATCCTGAAAGGCTGTTGAATAGTTGCTGGTTTGTATTGTGCAGAGTGTTGTGCAGGAATGTTGGAGATGGATGTGGTACTGCATGTTCTTAATTTGTATCACAACCTTTATTTGCACTAAGTGTTTTGTTTGTCCTCAACCATTTTCAATTTCAGTGTTTTGTCATTACTTGGGAGAAGCACAATGCAGCGGCACGTTTCCCAACCATTTCAGTGTTTTGTCATTACTTGGGAGAAGCACAATGCAGCGGCACGTTTCCCAACCATTTCAGTGTTTTGTCATTACTTGGGAGAATGCACAATGCAGCGGCACGTTTCCCAACCATTTCAGTGTTTTGTCATTACTTGGGAGAAGCACAATGCAGCGGCACGTTTCCCAACCATTTCAGTGTTTTGTCATTACTTGGGAGAATGCACAATGCAGCGGCACGTTTCCCAACCATTTCAGTGTTTTGTCATTACTTGGGAGAATGCACAATGCAGCGGCACGTTTCCCAACCATTTCAGTGTTTTGTCATTACTTGGGAGAAGCACAATGCAGCGGCACGTTTCCCAACCATTTCAGTGTTTTGTCATTACTTGGGAGAAGCACAATGCAGCGGCACGTTTCCCAACCATTTCAGTGTTTTGTCATTACTTGGGAGAAGCACAATGCAGCGGCACGTTTCCCAACCATTTCAGTGTTTTGTCATTACTTGGGAGAATGCACAATGCAGCGGCACGTTTCCCAACCATTTCAGTGTTTTGTCATTACTTGGGAGAAGCACAATGCAGCGGCACGTTTCCCAACCATTTCAGTGTTTTGTCATTACTTGGGAGAATGCACAATGCAGCGGCACGTTTCCCAACCATTTCAGTGTTTTGTCATTACTTGGGAGAATGCACAATGCAGCGGCACGTTTCCCAACCATTTCAGTGTTTTGTCATTACTTGGGAGAAGCACAATGCAGCGGCACGTTTCCCAACCATTTCAGTGTTTTGTCATTACTTGGGAGAAGCACAATGCAGCGGCACGTTTCCCAACCATTTCAGTGTTTTGTCATTACTTGGGAGAAGCACAATGCAGCGGCACGTTTCCCAACCATTTCAGTGTTTTGTCATTACTTGGGAGAAGCACAATGCAGCGGCACGTTTCCCAACCATTTCAGTGTTTTGTCATTACTTGGGAGAAGCACAATGCAGCGGCACGTTTCCCAACCATTCCTATGTTGCCGTTGTAATCAAAGAGATTTGACTTACACTTCCAAAATGTGATTCCTTTGTATTAGGAAAGCTGTATTAGAAAAGCTCAGTTTAGTTTCCAGAGTTTCTCTTAAAGAGAAAATGTTCAGGTTTGTTATGTATTGATGGATCGAGGTAGCAACAAGTACTCAGACAGGTTCTAGAGGATTGAGTTATACACCTTATGGAGGTTGGATTGAGACACATTATGGAGGCTTGAGTGAGAGGTTATAGAGTGTTGAGTGAGTCAGATTATGGAGGATGGAGTGAGACAGGTTATAGAGTGTTGAGTGAGTCAGATTATGGAGGATGGAGTGTGACCGGTTATAGAGTGTTGAGTGAGTCAGATTATGGAGGATGGAGTGTGACCGGTTATAGAGTGTTGAGTGAGTCAGATTATGGAGGATGGAGTGAGTCAGATTATGGAGGATGGAGTGAGTCCGATTATGGAGGTTTGAGTGAGTCAGATTATGGAGGATGGAGTGAGACAGGTTATAGAGTGTTGAGGGAGTCAGATTATGGAGGATGGAGTGAGACAGGTTATAGAGGTTTGAGGGAGTCAGATTATGGAGGATGGAGTGAGACAGGTTATGGAGGATGGAGTGAGACAGGTTATAGAGGTTTGAGTGAGACAGAGACAGGTTATAGAGGTTTGAGTGAGATCAGGTTATAGAGGTTTGAGGGAGTCAGATTATGGAGGATGGAGTGAGACAGGTTATAGAGGTTTGAGTGAGCATCAGTGCAGTCTAATTATGTGCTTGCTGTACCCAGTTGCTAAGCAACCTTGCCTGCCATGCTGAAGCCATGCTGTCCCATAAGAAACATCACATCACTGGAGGGAAGGACAGAGGAGAGGGTAATATGTAGGACACACTAAATTCAGCCATGTACTTAGTTATTTCTGGGCCTACATCTCATGCTGAAAGGTTTCCTACATTTTCTCCCACACACACTTCCAGGAAATTGCAGACAAAGTAGCTAGCCTGCTTCCCCTGGCTACTCAGTTTAACTCCAGACAAGTAAGCTTGATTCTAGTGAGCGTGTTATTTCTCCCCCTTGCTAATGTATCATGGTTAAAGGTGTCTGCATACTAGGTTCGCTTTGCTCCTAGCAGAAATGGGCCTCGCATACTTCCTTAAAATACCTTTGCTTTAAAAAGAGCAATAGTGCTGTTTGTCCCTCTTGAGACACGGTAGCCATTATGCACTTCCTCAAAATAGTCTGAATTAATCTAAGATAACTCAAGATATCTGGAATGAATGGACGTTTTTGCCGAGGTCTTAGTCGTGCAATTGTATGTCTTCATTAAATAATCCTTACTGTAGACCAATCACAGACGAAGGGGCATAGACTTCGACGACCGAACTTCGGCTTGCGTCAGGAAAATTGTAGTGTGCACGAACAGCCGAAAAAACCCTTGCCGAAGACCAAAACGATGCAAAAAATGCAAAATGTTTTCAGAATATATAATATAACTGTTTCGGATAGGAAGCTCGCGGATGCCTGTTGGTTAAATCAGTGAGGCTAAAGACCATAGTGTGATCCTGCTGGGCTAATCTGTGTGCTAACTAGGCTAAACCACTCCTGTCAGTTGGAGAGCCCATGGAGGTAGATGGGGGGGTGAGAGAGAGAATGGCCTTGTGTTCAGATAAAAACCATTAACCTTTTACTGCAGTGGGCTAAATCAGGGTCACTCAGAATTATTATTGGTAGTCTTAAACAAATCTACTTTGAAGCACAAGTATACACCTCACACACATGGTTCTGGAATTTTTAAAAAGAAGACACTTTATTGTTATTATTTTTATTTCACCTTTATTTAACCAGGTAAGCTAGTTGAGAACAAGTTCTCATTTGCAACTGCGACCTGGCCAAGATAAAGCATAGCAGTGTGAACAGACAACACAGAGTTACACATGGAGTAAACAATTAACAAGTCAATAATACAGTAGAAAAAAGGAGAGTCTATATACATTGTGTGCAAAAGGCATGAGGAGGTAGGCGAATAATTAACATTTTGCAGATTAACACTGGAGTGATAAATGATCAGATGGTCATGTACAGGTAGAGATATTGGTGTGCAAAAGGGCAGAAAATAAAATAAATAAAAACAGTATGGGGATGAGGTAGGTAGAAATGGGTGGGCTATTTACCGATAGACTATGTACAGCTGCAGCGATCGGTTAGCTGCTCAGATAGCAGATGTTTGAAGTTGGTGAGGGAGATAAAAGTCTCCAACTTCAGCGATTTTTGCAATTCGTTCCAGTCACAGGCAGCAGAGAACTGGAACGAAAGGCGGCCAAATGAGGTGTTGGCTTTAGGGATGATCAGTGAGATACACCTGCTGGAGCGCGTGTTACGGGTGGGTGTTGCCATCGTGACCAGTGAACTGAGATAAGGCGGAGCTTTACCTAGCATGGACTTGTAGATGACCTGGAGCCAGTGGGTCTGGCGACGAATATGTAGCGAGGGCCAGCCGACTAGAGCATATAGGTCGCAGTGGTGGGTGGTATAAGGTGCTTTAGTGACAAAACGGATGGCACTGTGATAAACTGCATCCAGTTTGCTGAGTAGAGTGTTGGAAGCAATTTTGTAGATGACATCGCCAAAGTCAAGGATCGGTAGGATAGTCAGTTTTACTAGGGTAAGTTTGGCGGCGTGAGTGAAGGAGGCTTTGTTGCGGAATAGATTTGATTTTCGATTGGAGATGTTTGACATGAGTCTGGAAGGAGAGTTTACAGTCTAGCCAGACACCTAGGTACTTATAGATGTCCACATATTCAAGGTCGGAACCATCCAGGGTGGTGATGCTAGTCAGGCGTGCGGGTGCAGGCAGCGAACGGTTGAAAAGCATGCATTTGGTTTTACTAGCGTTTAAGAGCAGTTGGAGGCCACGGAAGGAGTGTTGTATGGCATTGAAGCTCGTTTGGAGGTTAGATAGCACAGTATCCAAGGACAGGCCGGAAGTATATAGAATGGTGTCGTCTGCGTAGAGGTGGATCAGGGAATCGCCCGCAGCAAGAGCAACTTGTACCATATCATATGTTGAAATGTATTCCATTTTGAGTTTGCATCTCAATATTACACTTTATATACATCACAGAAGACTGAAATATAACCAAACCGTTTGACATAGAATCACCGCATTTTCAGCGTTTAATTAAATAAAACTTTATTAGTTATGAAATTATGAAAAATAGGAATCATTCCACCCATGAGACCAAAGAGGGTGCTTTTGGTAATTGACTGCAGAAGAGTGCTACCCACACACTAACAGGTGCAGAGAGCGAGAGATGTAGAATGACACTGCTGCTATAATAAAATAATAATAATTTGGGTGGTGCTTTAATTTGTCCTGTTACAAGTGTGTAATGGAAATGTTTTTTGTTGTTGCATGTCCCAACTCCCTCTGAGACACCCACAGGGAGTGGGATCACGGCCAGGGTCACCATTATACAGTACATCGCCCTGGAGCAATTAGGGTTAAGTGCCTTGCTATGAGTCTGCTGCCTCCCTAGCCTGACAAACAGCAGTTTGGTTTTGCAGTAAAGGGAAAGGGGATATCTAGTCAGTTGCACAACTGAATGCATTCAACCAAAATTTGTCTTCCTCATTTAACCCAACCCTCTGAATCAGAGAGGTGCGGGTGGCTGCGTTAATCCACGTCATCGGCACCCGGGGAGCAGTTGTTTTTGGGGGTTAGGAGAGGAGAGAGGAACTCAGCTGTCCTCAGCGCTAGAAACTCAGCCTTCAATATCGCCCACTGCTATTCACTATTCCTCCCTCGCCTCCCAGGGTCCATTTTCTTCTGTGAATCACATAAAAAGGTCTTGTTAAATCAAGCATTACATTTCAAGATGTATTGGAAAGAGCTGTTTTTCTACCACCATTGTTGTCCCGGCTTCACCACCGTGAGCAAACAACTTTTTGTTAACGGCACTTACCTACACAAATACAGGATTACTCCCTTCTCCCTATAGTGGTCTGAATTATGGAAGAGATGATTGAGCAAGAAGGGGGAGGGTAACAATTATTAATGGTACTGCACAGGAACAGACATGTAACAATGAATGAACAACATGCTATTGGGTGGTGAATATTGCAGTGTTACACTCCAGTGGGCAACCTAGTGTGTGGTGGAGAAGTTGTGAGGCAAACTAACTGGGCCTCAAACTGTCAGCTTGACTCTGAATCCTCACCTCTCTCACTCCCTCTCTCCCTCTAACCCCCTCCCCTTTTCCTCCTCTTTCCCCATTATTCATTCTCTGTATTGGCGTCATCCCAATAAGCCTCCTCCTCTTCTCTTTCTTTGTGGATTTGGGATGGTTTGAGATACAGCAGTGTGTTCATGGTCCGCTCGGCTAAATGAATATCATATTAGTAAGTGAATGTCTAAAATCGAAGAGTGTCTAATTAAATTGTGTATTCAATTGTAGAATTACTGATTGCTGCTGCCAGTCGATATAGCCCACATCTTATTAGTTCTTTCCTAGGGGTTGTTTGTTTTGCGTAGTTTCTACCCCTAAATGATCCTCCGATAATAGTAAATGTGTAGGTCCAAAGTGGTAACGACTGCATTGACTAAAAATCCTAGATTTTTATTTATTTCACTAGGCAAGTCAGTTAAGAACAAATTATTATTTTCAATGACAGCCTACGAACAGTGGGTTAACTGCCTTGTTCAGGGGCAGAACGACAGATTTGTACCTTGTCAGCTCGGGGATTTGAACTTGCAACCTTTCGGTTACTAGTCCAACGCTCTAACCACTAGGCTACGTTGCCGACCCAAAATGTGCAGATGTGCATGAATATAGAATAACAACGCTGACCCAGTGCAGTCACAGTGAGTGATCTCTTTCTCTCTGCCTGTTCAAGCAAATACTTTGTTTGCTTTTGCATCTGTCATCAATTAGGAGGAATGAGTTCATCTGAAGAGGCTTAGGGCTTCAAAGGGAACATCCAATCTACTATGTCTGCCATGATTTGATTGATTTTAGTTCAAGATGATTGTCTTTCCATCTATTTACTACTTATCATCCAACATGGGGTTGGATCAATCAAGCTCCCGCATCATATCTTAGCGTATTTAAGGCTAACAAGACCAAATAGACAGGTGGCAACTCAGGGCTGTTGGATCGGAAGGATTCCAAGTGGATGGTTTAGTGGAGTCTTTCATTGAGCTAATGCTTTTGACTGGTATCCGTAAGGCTGTAAGTGAATATCCCCCACACTGCCCTTTAGAAGGCACCTACACACCCTGGTTACATAATCATTACCACTTGGTGCCCCCCTTATGTTTATTTAATGAGGGAAAAGTTGTGTGTGCTCGACTGACGCTGAATATGTTTGCCTCTCATTAGGGTGCTGTGGTGTCTGGGCTTGGTAATGTCTCTACTCTGTCTCTCTGCTCTGTGTGTGGTTACTGCGCTATACTGTCGGCCTACTGCCTAACCTAATACATTACACACATGCATAGGGATCAGTTGGTTTGGGATCTGCTAACACTTTTTTTATAGCCTAGTCAATGTGACTGGCAGTGCATTGAGCTAGAAAGGTAGTTTTATACAGTAGCTTAATGGGAATGGTTCCAGTCAGACCTGATCCGCGTCTGTTACATTACGACGCCAGACTGCGTCGTCATATTGCTAGGCTGTGCATGTTATGATTCTCCTAAGCCTGTGGCTTGTCTCTGATGCAGCAAGCAGCAGGCGTCGTGATTGTTGTCTTGATCTGTTGAGCACAGCCCCGCATGACAAAGCGCTGCGCTGCAGTAGTTTTAGTGAAGGGGGCTGGTTGTGCTGCTCTTGGGAGCAAGCAGAGATAAGGAATAATGAAAGAGGAGAGATACAAATGGAATCTCTTCTTCTTCTGTTCTTCCTTCAGATCTGGGCTCCCCATCTCCAGTCCCCAGCCTGTAAGGCTCCTGTGTGTGAAATGAACTCACCATGGGTCTGCTGTTGTTGAACATCCAACACAATCAGGATATCAGATCACCTCACAGGATGTTTTCCTTTTCTTTTTTTCTGAACAGAGAGAGAGATGTAGAGAGAGTGAAACAAGTGTTTGTCTCTGTAAGGCACGTGCCAGCAGTGCGTGTGTACCTGTGCGTGTGTACCTGTGCATGTGTATATCTGAGTGTGTGTTTGCTGACTCGGGATCTGTTGAAGTCTGCTGCTAGGCACCAATGTTGGTCTGGATGTGCTATCATAAACACAGGAGACGGAGAACAAGGCAGGAGTAATTTACTGCTCCCCTCGCCTGTAGAGGCTTCAGACAGCCTTGCCACTGTATACACTCGAGACGTTGTCTTATTCTGCAAGCATTCACTAGCAGAGAAGAAGAGGGGGTTTGCTCTGAGTCACCACAAATACCAGAGACCTTTAGAATGTGAGATAGTGGAATTGAACTCTGGGGTGTTCCTCTATTCCATTCCATACTGGCCCTCCAGTGGTTTTACCATAGAGCTCTGAGCAACGGAACGGTTCTAAGCTATTAGAACTAGGGTTGTGACGGTCATGGAATTTTGGATGGCGGTAATTGGCCAGCCAAATGACCGCTGTCTCCATAATAACCGTTCGAATAGCAAAATAAAATAAAGGATACAGTATATAAAATACATTTGACACACATTTTCTCCTCTCCTTCACCCCTGACTGCATGTGCTGACATATAAATAGAATTCATAGAACAGGCGTCAAGTCAATGATGGCATAATGGGTGGACTTGCGGCCAATTGCGAGTGTACCCATAGGAGCAAATCAGGAAGGAAAAGCAGGAAGTTGTTGACTCAATTCACCTGACATTAAAAAAATATATTCGATTGAATGAGCCAAATCAGTTAACATAATTTGAATGAACATTCTACATTACCATGAAAAATATTGCATCACAATACCAGGCAGCCATTGCAAGTGTACCCATGAGTTCACCAGTCAAATTGCAGGGTTAGAGGTTCTAAGCTTGTTCTATTCATTCTATGTCTATGCTACTGCCGCATTGGGGGGCATTGCCTAGGCAACGATAGACTTGAGTTTCTTCTTTCAGCAAGGAGAAACAAAGTTTAATCACGTTGTAAAGAGTCCATGTTACCACAGAAACGGACTCAACTGCACAAATGGCCGGCCGTCCCGTCTTCATTCAGCTGTTCGTAAAAAATGATATACATTTTTTAATGGTTATGACGGTTCTTTTATTTTCAATACGGTCTTCATGCATAACCGTAGTGGACCGGTCTTCATCCGTAACCGTAGTGGACCGGTCTTCATCCGTAACCGTAGTGGACCGGTCTTCATCCGTAACCGTAGTGGACCGGTCTTCATCCGTAACCGTAGTGGACCGGTCTTCATCCGTAACCGTAGTGGACCGGTCTTCATCCATAACCGTAGTGGACCGGTCTTCATCCATAACCGTAGTGGACCGGTCTTCATCCATAACCGTAGTGGACCGGTCTTCATCCATAACCGTAGTGGACCGGTCTTCATCCATAACCGTAGTAGACCTGTCTTCATCCATAACCGTAGTAGACCGGTCTTCATCCATAACCGTAGTGGACCGGTCTTCATCCATAACCGTAGTGGACCGGTCTTCATCCATAACCGTAGTGGACCGGTCTTCATCCATAACCGTAGTGGACCGGTCTTCATCCATAACTATAGTGGACGGTCTTCATCCATAACCGTAGTGGACCGGTCTTCATCCATAACTATAGTGGACCGGTCTTCATCCATAACCGTAGTGGACCGGTCTTCATCCGTAACCGTAGTGGACCGGTCTTCATCCATAACCGTAGTGGACCGGTCTTCATCCATAACTATAGTGGACCGGTCTTCATCCATAACCGTAGTGGACCGGTCTTCATCTGTAACCGTAGTGGACCGGTCTTCATCCATAACCGTAGTGGACCGGTCTTCATCCATAACCGTAGTGGACCGGTCTTCATCCATAACCGTAGTGGACCTGTCTTCATCCATAACCGTAGTGGACCGGTCTTCATCCATAACCGTAGTGGACCGGTCTTCATCCATAACCGTAGTGGACCGGTCTTCATCCATAACCGTAGTAGACCTGTCTTCATCCATAACCGTAGTAGACCTGTCTTCATCCATAACTATAGTGGACCGGTCTTCATCCATAACCGTAGTGGACCTGTCTTCATCCATAACTATAGTGGACCGGTCTTCATCCATAACCATAGTGGACCTGTCTTCATCCATAACTATAGTGGACCGGTCTTCATCCATAACCGTAGTGGACCTGTCTTCATCCATAACTATAGTGGACCGGTCTTCATCCATAACCGTAGTGGACCTGTCTTCATCCATAACTATAGTGGACCGGTCTTCATCCATAACCATAGTGGACCTGTCTTCATCCATAACTATAGTGGACCGGTCTTCATCCATAACCGTAGTGGACCGGTCTTCATCCATAACTATAGTGGACCGGTCTTCATCCATAACCGTAGTGGACCGGTCTTCATCCATAACTATAGTGGACCGGTCTTCATCCATAACCGTAGTGGACCGGTCTTCATCCATAACCGTAGTAGACCGGTCTTCATCCATAACCGTAGTGGACCGGTCTTCATCCATAACCGTAGTGGACCGGTCTTCATCCATAACCGTAGTAGACCGGTCTTCATCCATAACTATAGTGGACCGGTCTTCATCCATAACCGTAGTGGACCGGTCTTCATCCATAACCGTAGTGGACCGGTCTTCATCCATAACTATAGTGGACCGGTCTTCATCCATAACCGTAGTGGACCGGTCTTCATCCATAACTATAGTGGACCGGTCTTCATCCATAACCGTAGTGGACCGGTCTTCATCCATAACTATAGTGGACCGGTCTTCATCCATAACCGTAGTGGACCAGTCTTCATCCATAACCGTAGTAGACCGGTCTTCATCCGTAACCGTAGTGGACCGGTCTTCATCCATAACCGTAGTGGACCGGTCTTCATCCATAACCGTAGTAGACCGGTCTTCATCCATAACTATAGTGGACCGGTCTTCATCCATAACCGTAGTGGACCGGTCTTCATCCATAACTGTAGTGGACCGGTCTTCATCCATAACTATAGTGGACCGGTCTTCATCCATAACCGTAGTGGACCGGTCTTCATCCATAACTATAGTGGACCGGTCTTCCTCCGTCCACTACAGTTATGGATGAAGATACTCAGTGGCGAACTGTGGTTGATCTTATCAAGTATGTTTCTCTTTCTTTATTTATGAAGGTAAAGGAGAGCTTAGGGTATGCTCTCTTTTTCTCCCCCACTCTCTCTCCACCCGTCTCTCTTTCTCTCTCTCTTTCTCATTCTCTCGCTCCACCCCCTCTTTTTTTCCTCTCTTTTTTTCCCTCTCTTTTCCACTATCGTTCTCTCGCTCTCAGCTTTGTGGCAGTCTGTCTCGTGTCTCTGGTTATGAATGAGTCATGGTTATTCAGCATTCTCCTACTCAACCTTTTCAAACTGCTAATGATGTGCTCTTTGTAGAAATATCACCGCTTTTGTGTCTGCCTTTGTGACGGCCTCGCCGCTATTCCACTCATACATTTAACATGCTGTGTAGTACATGACTGAGCAGAGCTTCTATTTTCCTCCAGACACATTGTGGAAAAGCAGTTGTAGTATTGCTTACTTTAGGCCTTTCAATTCCTTGTGTAACATAGGCCATAGAGGAGCAGCTTCCAACGTCTTCCAGCAGCCTTAACTGGTATACACTGAGAGTACAAAACATTAAGGACACCTTCCTAATATTGAGTTGCACGCCCGCCCCTTTTTCCCTCAGGTGTGGACTCTACAAGGTGTCAAAAGTGTTCCACAGGGATAATGGCCCATGTTGACTCCAAAGCTTCCCACATTTGTGTCAAGTTGGCTGGATGTCCTTTGGGTGGTGGACCATTGTTGACACACAAAGGAAACTGTAGAGCGTGAAAAACCCAGCCGCAATCAATGTCTCAATTTTCTCAAGGCTTAAAAATCCTTCTTTATCCTCTCTCTTGCTCTTCATCTACATTGATTGAAGTGGCTTTAACAAGTTACATCAATAAGGGATCATAGCTTTCACCTGGATTCTCTAGGCAACAAAGAGATGAATACATGGTGAATGAGCTGGTGTATTTTGTTGACTTTAATTTATAGTACTCTAATTGTAGGTATGTCTGCTGATTTGATCAATTCCTTTCCAAGATGGGTTAATAACAATATGCTGAACGATCTAAATGAATTGAACTCAAAATAACAATGCATTGCAAGTAGCATTGCTCATAAGTAATTATACTTATTAAGCCCCGTTAGCATGAATTATTTTACAGTAGGCATCTTCTGCTTTTTTCATGTGCTACATCATTTTCCAAAATCTGTTCACAGTTGCAGATGTGTGGGTTTAGTGTGTTGGATGGTGTATGGTGCAGTGAAATCTGGACCTGCTTCCAGGTCAGAGCAGAGTGGAGCCTGATCCATTAAGCAGGCTTCCACTGTGTCTGGGTGGTCACACACACACAAACTCATGATGTCATTTGGTTTTAACTCGCCATTAATAACACTGTAAGTCAGCCTTATAAAAAAGTGCTTAAACACACAGAGCACTTACGCTATTGAACTGCCTAGATGAACTGCCTAGATGAACTGCCTGGATGAACTGCCTAGATGAACTGCCTAGATGAACTGCCTAGATGAACTGCCTAGATGAACTGCCTAGATGAACTGCCTAGATGAACTGCCTAGATGAACTGCCTAGCTGCCTGGCGGATTTAACTAGTTCATTGTGTTCTGTCAAGTTGAGTCTTGCCATTTGCATCTCGCTCTCCCCTTCACAGGCCTGTTTGAATAAGCTGATGAATGCTGTCTGAGAGAGAAAAATTGTCTTTTGATCACGCTCTCGCACAACCTCATAATTGAGTTTATTTAACTAGGCAAGTCAGTTAAGAACAAATTCTTATTTTTGATGCCTGCCTACCAAAAGGCAAAACGCCTCCTGTGAGACTGGGGCTGGGATAAAACAAATATATATATACAGTTGAAGTCGGAAGTTTACATACACATAGGTTGGAGTTATTAAAACTTGTTTTTCAACTATTCCTCAAATTTCTGGTTAACAAACTATAATTTTGGCAAGTCGGTTTGGACATCTACTTTGTGCATGACACAAGTAATTTTTCCAACAATAGTTTACAGACATATTATTTCACTTATAATTCACTGTTTACATACACTAAGTTGACAGTGCCTTTAAACAGCTTGGAAAATTCCAGAAAATTATGTCATGGCTTTAGAAGCTTCTAATAGGCTAATTGACATAATTTGAGTCAATTGGACTTGTGCCTGTGGATGTATTTCAAGGCCTACCTTCAAACTCAGTGCCTCTTTGCTTGACATCATGGGAAAATCAAAAGAAATCAGCCAAGACCTAAAAAAAAATGTTTTAGACCTCCAGAAGTCTGGTTCATCCTTGGGAGCAATTTCCAAACGCCTGAAGGTACCTCGTTCATCTGTACAAACAACAGTAAGCAAGTATAAACACCATGGGACCACGCAGCCATCATAGCGCTCAGGAAGGAGATGCGTTCTGTCCTTTAGAGATGAACGTACTTTGGTGCAAAAAGTGCAAATCAATCCCAGAACCACATCAAAGGACCTTGTGAAGATGCTGGAGGAAACGGGTAAAAAAGTATCTATATCCACAGTAAAAAGAGTCCTATATCGACATAACCTGAAAGGCTGCTCAGCAAGGAAGAAGCCACTGCTCCAAAACCGCCATAAAAAAGCCAGACTACGGTTTGCACATGGGGACAAAGATCATAGTTTTTGGAGAAATGTCCCCTGGTCTGATGAAATAAAAAATAGAACTGTTTGGCCATAATGACCATCGTTATGTTTGGAGGAAAAAGGGGGAGGCTTGCAAACCGAAGAACACCATCCCAACCGTGAAGCACGGGGGTGGCAGCATCATGTTGTGGGGGTGCTTTGCTGCAGGAGGGACTGGTGCACTTCACAAAATAGATGGCATCATGAGGATGGAAAATTCTGTGGATATATTGAAGCAACATCTCAAGTCATCAGTTAAAGCTTGGTCGCAAATGGGTCTTCCAAATGAACAATGACCCAAAGCATATTTCCAAAGTTGTGGCAAAATGGCTTAAGGACAACAAAGTCAAGGTATTGGAGTGGCCATCACAAAGCCCTGACCTCAATCCCATATAAAATGTGTGGGCAGAATTTAAAAGTGTGTGCGAGCAAGGAGGCCTACAAACCTGACTCAGGCTCTGTCAGGAGGAATGGGCCAAAATTCACCCAACTTATTGTGGGAAGCTTGTGGAAGGCTACTCGAATCGTTTGACCCAAGTTAAACAATTGAAAGGCAATGCTACCATATACTAATTTAGCGTATGTAAACTTCTGACCCACTGGGACTGTGATGAAATAAATAAAAGCTGAAATAAATAATTCGCTCTACTATTATTCTGACATTTCACATTCTTAAAATAAAGTGGTGATCCTAACTGACCTAAGACAGGGAATTTTTACTAGGATTAAATGTCAAGAATTGTTTAAATGTATTTGGCTAAGGTGTATGTAAACTTCCAGCCTCAACTGTGTATGTATATACAGTATATATATATGACAAAACACACCACGACAATAGAGACACCACAACCCAATTGAGATGGATGAGTTGGACCACAGAGTGAAGGAACCTGGAATATGATCTGGAACCTGGAATTCATACAGCCATTGTTTTAAAGACAAGCATAGCAGATACTGTTTTTCTTACTTTTTTGGTAGCACTTTTCTTGACACCCAGTGTCATAACCATTATTATAATATGTCATAACATAGGACATAACTTGTCATTTCCATTATGTGTTATGACCTGTCATAATATGGTCATAACACTGCCATGACCAATATATTTACACCTCTTGTGACATATTGTGTTGTTTTATGGCTGGTTATGACACCTACATTAGAGTGTCAAAACCGACATTTACTAAAAAAAAATGTTTCCCTGACAAGAAATGTTGTTTCGTTTTAAAGTTTGTTTCTTAAATCCTTTGTTGTTGTTTTTGTTGTTATGTACAGTTGCAGTTGTTTTTTCATCATATTTTAAATAACTTGTAGAAAATACCCTTTATGACACTGTCATGAAGCATTATGACCATCCTGTGTCACTTTACTTGGACTAAGAAAATACACTTTATGACACTCAAGAAGCATTATGACCATCCTGTGTCACTTTACTTGGACTTAGAAAATACACTTTATGACACTGTCAAGAAGCATTATGACCATCATCATATACGCAAGGTATGCCTATCACGTACATGGCCTTATATCAGTCAAAAAGAGGGTATTTTCCTTCTCCTGCATTCATCCCAGTCATCAGCAACAGAGCATTGGGGTAGTTGCATGTCTGACATCAATGTGTGCGCAATTACAATTATAATTTAATATGGTGAATTTCAAAAAAATGTATATAACATTAACATACTGAAGACAAGTAGGCTATGGTGTAATGGAATGGTTTGCCTTGTGTGGTTTTGTGGGTTTTGACACTCTTATGTAGATGTCATAACCAGCCATAAAATACCAAAATATATGTCACACCTGGTCAAAATGTCATGACAGTGTTATGACCATATTGTCACATGTTATGACAAGTTATGTCAGCTGGTATGATATATTATGACATGGTTATGACCTTGCCATAATGTTATGATGCTGGGTGTCAAATAAAGTGTTACCATTTCAGTTTTTTAACAACAGAATCAACAGATTTTTTAGCGGCTTAGAACTCCACACCACGCTAACACAATGGGTCCTTCTCAAACCCCTCAGAACTTTGTCATTTTGTCACTCCTTTCATCCCTGACAATGCATGTCACGTTGCATTATTTGTGTTGGATGAGAGTGGAAAACAAAGGAGAACACGATTAGTCGATGCATGCGGCGTTTGTTTGTTTGCCTGTGACGAAAATGAAGCTTTGTTATATTGGCTCAGTGAATCAGAGCCAACCACCAAACTCATTATCCTCATCATCCTGCAGCTCGGTCATTGGAATTGACACAGTTTAGGCCTATATTTCAAATACCATAAATATGGATACCCCCGCTGTTTTCAAATCACGTAGAGGGCTAGGGCTGTTATGTTGGAAGGTTGATGTCAAAGATGGATCTTCTTGATATCTGGGTGCATGACATGAGCCCGGACATTTTGGTTCTCAGAGACTTGGCTAAATGGCTCGATCCCGGATAAGGACATTGCTGAATAGAACATCTTCAGGTGTGACAGGCAGAAAAGGGGGAGGGGTGGCTATATATGTGAAATCAACTTGGATTGATGTAAGAAATCTAGCAAACTCCTCACTGATTGACCTAATTCTGAAAAATAACCCCCACAAGTACTTGTCCAGCGGTGTCTTTGCCAATGATCTCAGTGATCACTGTCCTATTGCATGTATGAGAGATACCAAACAGATGAACACTGATCCTCGTATAATTATGAAGAACATTTTTTACCAAAATTCCCCACAACCTTTTTTTTCACATGTACAGTGCCTTCAGAAGGTATTCATACCCCTTGACTTATTCCACTTTTTGTTGTGTTACCGCCTGAATACAAAAGGGAAATATTTTTTTCACACTTCTACACACAATACCCCAAAATTAAACATGTTTTTAGAAATGTTTGCAAATGTATTCAAAATTAAATATAGAAATATCTAATTGACATAAGTATTCTCACCCCTGAGTCAATACTTTGTAGAAACACCTTTGGCAGTGATTACAGAGTATTTCTGGGTAAGTCTCTAAGAACTTCCGACACCTGAATTGTACAACATTTGCCCAATATTATTTTCAAAATTGGTTGTTGATCATTGCTAGACAACCATTTTCATGTCTTGCCATAGATTTTTTAGTTAGATTTATGTCAAAACTGTAACTCGGCTGCTCAGGAACATTCACTGTCTTCTTGGTAAACAACTCAAGTGTAGATTTGGGCTTTAGGTAATTGTCCTGCTGAAAGGTGAATTCATCTCCCAGTGTCTGGTGGAAAGCAGACTGAACCAGCTTTGTGCTTAGCTCCATTCCATTATTTTATTTATCCTGAAAACCTCCCCAGTCCTTAATGATTATAAGCAACCCATAACATTATGCAGCCACCACTATGCTTGAAAATATGGAGAGTGGTACTCCATAATATGTTGTATTGGATATGCTCCAAACATAAGTTTGTATTACAAAAAGTGAATTGCTTTGCCAAGTATTGTGCAATATTACTTTAGTGCCTTGTTGCAAACAGGATGCATGTTTTGGGATATTTGTATTATGTACAGGCTTCTTTCTTTTCACTGTCAATTAGGTTAGTATTGTGGAGTAACTCCAATGTTGTTGATCCATCCTCAGTTTTCTCCTATCACATCCATAAAGACACCATTGGCGGTTTCCTTCCTCTCTGGCAATTTAGTTAGGAAGGACGACTGTATCTTTTTAGTGACTGGGTGTAATGATGCACCATCCAAAGTGTAATTAATAACTTCACCATGGTCAAATGCCTTCTAAATGTCGGCCTTTTATTTTTTACCCATCTACCAATAGCTGCCCTTCTTTGCGAGGCGTTGGAAAATCTCCCTGATATGTGTGGATGAAGCTGTGTTTGAAGTTCACTGCTCGACTGAGGGACCATACAGATAATTGTATGTGTGGGGTACAGACATGAAATAGTCATTCAAAAAATCATGTTAAACACTATTATTGCACACAGAGTCCATGCAACTTATTATGTGACTCGCTGTTAGATGACTTGCTACACCTGAACTTATTTAGGATTGCCATAACAAAGGGATTGAATACTTATTGACTCAATTCCAGCTTTTCTTTTTAAATTAATTTTGAAAAAAATTCTAAAAACATAATTCCACTTTCACATTATGAAGTATTGTGTGTAGGCCAGTGACTAACAGTCTCAATTGAATCAATGTAAAATTCAGGCTGTAACACAACACCATTTGGAAAAAGTCAAGGGGTGTGAATACTTTCTGAAGGCACTGTATTACTCTGACTTTTCCTATCAGCTGCATGCCTGACTATTAATTTGTTCTAGAATTGTTCTCATCTATTTTCTCTCTCTGTCAGACAAATACACTCCCTTAAACAAAAAAATAGAACAAATCCTTGGTTCTCTATAGAACTTTCAGATCTTGTTATGATGAGAAATCATGCCTGGGCCAAGGCTCGAGAGACTGTAGCTGATTACCAGTTTTGCAGGCAATTGAGAAATAGATGCCCTTCCTCTATCGAGAAAGAACTATATCTAACTAGAAAGTAGTTAGATATAGCTATCTCAGACTCTGCTGGTAATCCATCTAAATTTTGCAAAACAGTTAATGCACTGAAGCGTGGAAATTCCTCCTCTTCCCTGCCTTAGCAAGTTGTGTCAGACTCTGGCATCATTACTGAGAAATATGAGATAAGTGATGCTTTTAATCAGCATTTTATCTCAACAGGCTTTTATTTGAAATAAATGGTGGTTTAATTGACCCTTGTCAGCCAGTCGGATGCCTGCCTCCTTCCCAGCCTCTAGATGGCTCGATGGAAGTTCAGTCAACTTCTAGTGAATCTTGGTTTTCATTTCAACAACTTTCTTCTTGTGATTTGCAAGACGCCTTGCAGAAGATTGATATAAAAATTTCACTGGGGCAGATTTGTCTGATGCTTTCTTGCTGCAGCTTTCTGATCCTCTGATTGCAGAATATTTAACCCTTTGACGCGTACGATGACGTATTTGTGATCATTGTTGAGTGGTCCCTGCAGCGTACGATCTCAAATAAGTGATTGGAACAGTAGCAACAGAACGTATGTCCCAACAAACGCTTATAAACAGCATCTACATATGTTTTTGCACTGATGGAAAATAAAGGTCTTAAACATCATTCCTCAATTTGACCTTTTATTGTAAAGATAAATGCAAACTTCATCATCCAAGCATCACCCGGAACACATCCACAGCCAAACTCATTCCATAAATAACTTTAGTGACCTAATTAAGATTAATGTGTGTCTCTGGGTCTACCGAACGTCACCCACTATGTCAATACTGTCACCCAATATGTCAAACAAGAAGGTGGACTGCGATGTACTGGAGCACAAATATCGTTATTCTTTATGGTTTTGGTCGTAATCTTGCTGTGTAACACACATCCTATTGAACTCCCTCCAAACCCTGTAGTCTTCTGCAGCTCTAGACAGACAGAGGCGCCCTGGGATGGTGACGGGCAAGGCGGTGCTCAGAAAAACAACCCAGGGATGGAATAGGAAAAGATGAAAAGAGAGTGAAAGGGGGTAGGTAGAAGGGGGGAGAGACTGCAAGGTTGTGGAAGAGGCAGTGGCAGAATAATCCAGAATTGGAGAGGGTCGCTCACTCCCCTCTTGACTTGAATAGGGACATACAGTGCCTTGTGAAAGTATTCGGCCCCCTTGAACTTTGCGACCTTTTGCCACATTTCAGGCTTCAAACATAAAGATATAAAACTGTATTTTTTTGTGAAGAATCAACAACAAGTGGGACACAATCATGAAGTGGAATGACATTTATTGGATATTTCAAACTTTTTTAACAAATCAAAAACTGAAAAATTGGGCGTGCAAAATTATTCAGCCCCTTTACTTTCAGTGCAGCAAACTCTCTCCAGAAGTTCAGTGAGGATCTCTGAATGATCCAATGTTGACCTAAATGACTAATGATGATAAATACAATCCACCTGTGTGTAATCAAGTCTCCGTATAAATGCACCTGCACTGTGATAGTCTCAGAGGTCCGTTAAAAGCGCAGAGAGCATCATGAAGAACAAGGAACACACCAGGCAGGTCCGAGATACTGTTGTGAAGAAGTTTAAAGCCGGATTTGGATACAAAAAGATTTCCCAAGCTTTAAACATCCCAAGGAGCACTGTGCAAGCGATAATATTGAAATGGAAGGAGTATCAGACCACTGCAAATCTACCAAGACCTGGCCGTCCCTCTAAACTTTCAGCTCATACAAGGAGAAGACTGATCAGAGATGCAGCCAAGAGGCCCATGATCACTCTGGATGAACTGCAGAGATCTACAGCTGAGGTGGGAGACTCTGTCCATAGGACAACAATCAGTCGTATATTGCACAAATCTGGCCTTTATGGAAGAGTGGCAAGAAGAAAGCCATTTCTTAAAGATATCCATAAAAAGTGTTGTTTAAAGTTTGCCACAAGCCACCTGGGAGACACACCAAACATGTGGAAGAAGGTGCTCTGGTCAGATGAAACCAAAATGGAACTTTTTGGCAACAGTGCAGGACGTTATGTTTGGCGTAAAAGCAACACAGCTGAACACACCATCCCCACTGTCAAACATGGTGGTGGCAGCATCATGGTTTGGGCCTGCTTTTCTTCAGCAGGGACAGGGAAGATGGTTAAAATTGATGGGAAGATGGATGGAGCCAAATACAGGACCATTCTGGAAGAAAACCTGAGTCTGCGAAAGACCTGAGACTGGGACGGAGATTTGTCTTCCAACAAGACAATGATCCAAAACATAAAGCAAAATCTACAATGGAATGGTTCAAAAATAAACATATCCAGGTGTTAGAATGGCCAAGTCAAAGTCCAGACCTGAATCCAATCGAGAATCTGTGGAAAGAACTGAAAAATGCTCTCCATCCAACCTCACTGAGCTCGAGCTGTTTTGCAAGGAGGAATGGGAAAAAATGTCAGTCTCTCGATGTGCAAAACTGATAGAGACATACCCCAAGCAACTTACAGCTGTAATCGCAGCAAAAGGTGGCGCTACAAAGTATTAACTTAAGGGGGCTGAATAATTTTGCACGCCCAATTTCTCAGTTTTTGATTTGTTAAAAAAGTTTGAAATATCCAATAAATGTCGTTCCACTTCATGATTGTGTCCCACTTGTTGTTGATTCTTCACAAAAAAATGCAGTTTTATATCTTTATGTTTGAAGCCTGAAATGTGGCAAAAGGTCGCAAAGTTCAAGGGGGCCGAATACTTTCGCACGGCACTGTACCTCCTAATTATCACTCCTCTCCCATTTAACCAATACATATGTCCACACAAATACTGTTAAAGGTCTGTTAAAGGGTAATAATGTGGACTCACACTCCTCCAAGCATGTTGTCAAAGATCTGCTTTTCACAGGGCATTGACACATCATTAGGGTAGCCATGGCAGTTTCCCACTTTCCCTTGGCAGTACACTATTGGCTCTGCGACTAAATCTCCACGCTAAAGTGTCATCATGGCTGCCCCACTCAGTCTTTATTGGACTGTATTACACAAGTGGCTCTTTGGCCTGCTGCTACTACTACAGGCTTGGAACAAAATGAGTCCCCTTACAGATCAATTATTTGTTCCATAACTTTAGCCTTGATGGCTCCAGTACAGTACGCAGCCTCGCTGTGGCAGATGAGTTGTGTTATTAATCCCCCAGTCAGACTGTACAACCCCATCTGGTTGGAAAATAGCACACAATACAGGAGATCTGGGGGCTCGTGTAATGGTTTGTTTTCTCCATCTGTTACGGAGTGTAGTGTAGGTGCCCACAAAGTGCCCACTATTTTACCAGGGGATGTGGGAGTGTTGACAGAACTTCAATTTAAGTATTTCATTGCTATACTCGTTTGTGCATGTGTGTGTTTTTGTCGATGTGGGTGTGTGCTGGTGGCTCTGTTTCCAGCGCTCAATGCCTTCATTGGCAGCCATGCTCTAATAGATGTGTGGTTAATCTCAGACAGATAGTGTGGTGCTATCATCTACTGTACCTAGAGATGCTTTGGTGACAATATGTCTAAACGTAACGCGTTGTTAGTGCTGAACTACCCACGGGGGCCTCAATAGGGGAGAAGAACAGTCTCTCTCGGTACTGCTCATTGGAGTAGCTAGTAAGCGTACTTCTCAAATGGCATTTGTCAATGTGAATATCTTTAAGCCTAGCTTTGATTTTCATCATAATGAGCTCTCTTTCTCAGGTGTAGGGGCTTATTTAGTCAGGATTATGAATATATTTGAATTAATGTAATTGCTTTTAGTACGCTCCAGCGACAAGCTAATTAGAAGTACTTCATTTGTTTCAGTGTAACAGAGTTTTCACCTCTCCCCTGCAGTGCAGATCAAAAAAGTAGATATTTCTATTCTCTATTCCCCTTCTCCAGAAGGACATGACCCTGAATTACTTTTACACTGTCAGAGTTTTCACCTCCCCTCTTTTCTTCTCTCCTTTCTCCCTTTACAGAAGATACTTTGCTTATGTGAAGCACTTTGTCTTATTGTCACAGCGTTGTCACATGAGAAGTTGTCTACTTTGTTTCAGTGTAACTGAATTGTCATCTTACCTCTCCCTCTCCAGAAGGACCTGTCCCTGAAGTCCCAGGAGCGCATGGAGAACCACGAGGAGAATCAGGCAGGGCCCCCCCTGTGCAAGAAGAAGCCCCCTAAAGTCCCTAATGGATTCAGCCTGGATACCCACAAGGCCCTCAACAACCACCTTAACAACCACAACAACCATAGCAACCATCACCAGCACTCTGACCAGGAGAACAACATCCCACGCCTGGCTCTTCACACCTACGGCAAGAAGAAGAACAAGAACAGCTTGCAGAAGAAACACAGGCCGGTCTGTACACGGTTTATTACGGTTTATACACTGTCTCCTCCACTCAATTTATTTTCTCCTCAAGCAGCGTTTTGGGTAGCCTGGTCCCAGATCAGTTTGTACTGTCTTGCAGAGTTGGGACCAGGCTAGCGTTTGTGGTCTCAGGTTGGCATAGTGGGTTTTGTCTGCTCACTACAATGCTAGATGTGTAGTTTGATCCTCTTGAATGTGGGAGAGGAAATGTTGACAAGTGTTCACAATTTGCTTTTGGTCATAAGATCAGGTTGAATTATCAGACGACGTGTTTGAATTCATACAGATAAAATATAATAGGCTGCAAGGTGTAAAGATAGCAGCTTTGTAAAAAATAAATAAATAAAAATTCCATTCCAACTGATTTAGGAGAAACTGGAATCTAATTGTGACTGAACATTAGAGGTTCTCTTTGGCTTCATTTCTGATCCCAGAGTTGAGTTAATTAATGTTACATTAAGGTCTGTCCTTTGAAAACATCTGTAATTACGCAGTATTAAGGCTAGAGATTTGTGAGGAGCAGATTGCCTTATCCTTATAGAGATACACTGTACTGACTTTACCCCCTCCTCACAGCCAGACGACTGGTGCTCTATAGTACAGCTGCTCGGCTGTCTATTGATGAATGGTGTTATTATCTATAATGGGCTTTAAAACCTGCTGGACCAATAAGAGATTAGTCACTGGTGCTATTGTTAGCTGTGGTGTAGTGTGTGTGTGTGTGTGTGTGTGTGTGTGTGTGTGTGTGTGTCTGTGGGGAGGAGAATAGTGTCTGTGTATGTGTGTGCGCGCGCACAGGGCATTGTGTTGCACTAATGACTATTTATGGCACACTGACACTGGGGTGTCTTTCTGCCAGCAAGAGCTATCAGTTACAGCACCACCCACTGTCCATCTACACACACACATGCTACACAAAGCACCCACACACATGCTGCACAAAACACACGCTGTGTGTGTGAAGGTAGGAGAGCAAAGGTTGCCATCAGTCTGTGTCATCCCAGCAGGAGAGAGGTCAGTCTTCAGGAGGCTGTTAATCATGTGAGCTATACTCCCCCTGGCTTTAATGAACCCAGAAAGAAACAACACAGGGAAGTGATTACATACTGTACACACACAGATGGGTGTTATTGGCTCGGGGTGTGTGTATTAGTCAGGGGTGCTATGACAACAACCTCTGTGACAAGTGAGAGCAGCACAAAGTGGTGTTTAGGGCCAGAGCTGAAGGACCCTCCCCACAGCTCTGGGAGCAGCCACTTATTAGGGGGAGAAGAGATGCTGTTAGAGCATGGGGCTCAGGGGAGACATGACACCACACACTAAAAAAAAGTTACGTTTCTTAAATGGTTCTTCCTCAGCTCTTAAAGAGGAATGGAAACACTTTAATAAGTAAAGCTAAGCAAAGAGATGTTTTCAATCCACGAATAGTAAATGTGCATTGAACATAGAAACATCTCTATTTTTAGGATATTGATCTTGAACAACATTTATTAGAGGTATGGGTAGCGCCATCTTGAATTACCATAGAAATGACTGGTGGCTCATGCATCATTGGCAGTATTGAGCAAATTGTGAGTTTTAGCGCAGGGACTGAAAATGAACGTGGCCACCAGGAGGCGTCGCACCTCCACTGGACCTGAAAGGTTTCTACAACCTTGATATTGAGATCAGGAAAACAACATTAAGGTAAGAATCTGTATACAATTTGTTTATATGTTGGAGATTAGCTATAATATTTACATTTTAGAGTATATTTTCCGATTGATAAGATGAGTCTGCAGGATTGTTATTTTAAATGTAAAATGTAGCTAATGTTAGCTAGCTATAATCCCAATAGCTATAATTATTAGCTAGCTAGATAACTGCATAGCTAGATATCTCATTAAGTGCAGGTATATCTGTGATATGTCATATGATTCCTAAAAATAGTAGCTGGCAGTCTGCTGGCTGTTGAAGCCTAACCCTTATGATGATAGCTATCTAGATAATTACTTTTGAAAGCTCAGCTTGGTAGTCAGCTTGGTAACTAAATCTTTCAGGTCTGGTTTTGTGACTTTGCTACTTACAGGCATACTGTACATTATCATATTATTTTGTCAGATAGGAAATTGTTACATGTTTTCTCAAATGTTAGAGTGAAAAGCCGATTGATAACTACACAATAGCTACACAATTCCCTTCATTCATGATTCCCTTTTTTATGTGCTGAAGGGTCATCGCTACTTGGTGAAGACAAGGACGAAGAGGATGAGATTTAAATGGGGAAGCCGGAGGAATTGTGACTCGTCATTTTGCCTCTCTTGCATGCTTTTAATTTGTTTGCATTCTGACTCTTTGTGTATTAGGCTATAGGCCTAGTGGAATGTAATATAGCTGTCTAGATATTTTTACAGACATTTTGAAGTTGGACATACTAGCTATCTGTCGTGTGGATAAGAACAGTTTTTTCCAGAGAAAAGAACTGCAGACTGCCTTGGAAGGCCATGTTTTTCACTGATGGTTGTGGCAGTAGGTGCAGGTCCCATTGTTCATAGGCTTTGGCTGCTGCTCTGATGTACCCCCGGAGGATGGGTGGAGACTCCCACCTGAACAGGTCTGACATGTATTCAGGTAGTTTGTGCTGTGTCGCCTTGAAACAGTTGTTAGGGTGTTGTAATAGATCCTGTCTGTTAGTGGTTCGATTCCAGCTTTTTGCAGAAAAATCTCTGTGTGTTTCCTCCAGGAATGCTCGGTCTTGATACGAGCAGCCCTGTTGATAATATGCTTTAAGATGTATCTTATTGCTCTGATGTAGGGTGGGAAGCCATACTGTGGCAAAGTAGTCCAGATGAGTTGTTATCATGGTAGATCGTTCAGGAGGATGTCCTTGGAGATGAAGTCCCTTGCCCTTTCTAAACCACCAAGCCCAAACAGCAGTTTCCATGTGACCTGCCTGGCATGTTCAGTTCGGTGTAGGTGTGGGTCCAACTTCATCCCCAGCTACTTTATGGCGTTTACTCGTTCATAAGTGTTTTGCCCATCTGTTGTTGTGATACGTTTGCCAGTGTGTCTCAGCTTTTGTGGGTTGCCAAACAGCATTGCCTTGGTCTTCTGAGGGTGTATGGAAAGCTTGTTGTCAGCAAACCAAGCGGCTGCCGTTTGATGTCGTTTGACACTGCTTCCTCGCGCTCACTGGTGAATATTTGCTGAGTAGTACAGGCCTGTGTCATCTGCATATATATATATATATATATATATATATATATATGCAGAATTTCTCCAGCACTGATGGAAGGTAATAGCAGTGGCCCAAGCACACTCCCTTGTGATACTCCATTCACCACAGGTACCTGGGCTGACAGTGTACTCTGCAATTATGATGTGAACCACTTGATTGCAGTGCTGTCAAAGCCTAGTTTCGCAAGTTTCCCCAGGGGTCTGTGGTGGTGAACAGAGTCAAAAGCTTTCTTCAGGTCCGAAAAGAGTACTGCTGTGACCTCCTGGCTGTTACAAGCCGACTTGATGTCCTCCACGACCTTTTGAACTGCTGTAGGTGTGCTGTGTATCTTCCTAAAGCCGCTTTAATAGGATGTAAATAGGCTGTTAATTGAGAAATAGTTGGCAACCTGTGTGTGCATCAGCCAACTACCAACATTGGACGGTAGTTGGCCACAACCGATCTATCCCCTGACTTGTAGATTGGTGTTAAATAAATTTTTCATTGACATGGGATCTCCCCAGTTGAGATTGGCAGATTGAGGATATGAGTCAGTGGACCCACTATCACTGTGGCAGAGTCCTTTACAAGCCTAGGTGGAATATTGTCTGGCTCTGTGGCTTTCTGCTGCTTCATCTTCAGAAGTTCATTTAGGACGTTTACTTCATCAATTAGCGATAGCTCAAAAACATGCTCTGTTTCTGAAACATATGGAAGTGGGTCTTTTGAGGGAGCCTGTATTTCATTAGCAAGCTTGGATGCACAAGATGCAAAGTATGCATGAAACTCTTCTGTCATTTCTAGAAGGTCTGATATATCATGTCTAGAACTTCTTTGTACTTGGCATGTTCTTTTGACTTTGCCAGTGAAATAGTTGATTATTTTCCACATTTCACAGTTGTCTGCCTTGCATTTTTGTAGAGCAGCTGAGTAGTACAGTCGTTTTTCCTTTCCTTCCATACTTCAGCAGTTACGTTGTTTCTGAGACATCGGCACTCTTCCCAGTCATTTTCAGCCTTTGTTTTCACCACTTTTAGCCGAGCAGCAGACTCATCAGGGTCTTGATGTTGTCAGTCAAGGAGATGGAGCAACTTTTTGTTTCACTTTTCTGTGCCGGAGTGGTGAATGAAGGTTTGCAACCTGTTAGAAGATCTCTCTAAAGGCTTACCGGGCCTCATTCACGTTGTTGCATGTAAGGAATCTTTCCCATTGGGCTAACTTGAGGAATTCTATGAAAGACTGCTTGTTATAGCTTTTGCGAGATCTGTGCTGTTGTTAGAGCTCTCCCCTCCTCTAGTCTCTCTTTGCTGCAGGTCATCGTGTTGTTATGGTCAGATGGACCCCACGCTAATGAACTCCTCAGCTTGTAATGGTCAGGGTTAGATACATAGATGTTGTCAATGCATGTTTCAGACTGTTTCGTTATGCTACTGGGTTCTCTTATTACTGGCCACAGCTGATAAAGTCCCATAAGATGTCCCACAGATTATTATTTTATCTGTGTGCTTCAAGAGGTCAGCGATGAATGTTGTATCTAATGTTTTGGTTATGATAGCG
This sequence comes from Oncorhynchus mykiss, assembly GCF_057628025.1. Lineage (NCBI taxonomy): Eukaryota > Metazoa > Chordata > Actinopteri > Salmoniformes > Salmonidae > Oncorhynchus > Oncorhynchus mykiss. Next base: position 33,763,858 of record NC_143033.1, on the reverse strand, counting down.
ATGTAACTTGCACTTTGTTTTCAGGTTTGAATGAGACAATGTATTCCCCTAACCCTATTCTTTCAATAAAGTTTGTTTTATTCATATTATATTACTTGTGTACAGTATGCCTTTCCTTATAATATGAAAGACTAAATGCCATTTGTAATATGTTGTGGTGCATATATGTGTTTAATATACTATCCAGAGAAGAAAGTGTCTTATCACGGAACATCCATAGAATTCTAGAAAAATACCACTGTTCAGTTAAAGGTATTTCTATTTTTATTTCAGATTTTCAATCCTTACCAAATAAGGAAGAGTCAATGGGCTCCAAGTGTTTCTCTATTTTCAGGAAGTTGTGTAAATGGCAGTTGTTTGGGTAAAAAGCAGTGTTTTTTCTTGACTAATTACCATTTGATTGATGTGGTGCTGTTGTATGTCATATCATCTGGAAAGGCTGTTTCTCAGCTTTCAAAATATGTATCATGTTTTCATGTGGTTTGACACCAACAAATTATGTTAGCGTCCTGAATTCACTGGTCTCAGTAAACTCAGGAATTCCAAAACACTCCTGCCAGTGATGCAACAATGCCAATATGGGGATTTACAGTTAACTTGTGTTCTAAAGCCTAGTGTGTCCATCCCTATTTAAAGCCAGACTCAGTAAGTGTCGTGATTTTGTTTACATTTATATTTTGTTTTGTTGGACCAATAAAAAATCCAGGCAAGACGTCATAATATGCTGTAGAGTCTAGCGTACCTGAGAGTTGTCAAGCAGCTGCTGGGCCAGCGACCCTTTGATCCATATCAACAAGTAGGCCTATTCTAGTTACAACATGTAGGCTGCAGTATTATAAATCTAACCATTTACAAGTCGAGTCAACTATCGTAACAGCAGTAACATGCAATTTAATTGACATAGCTAGACAACAATATACTGTGGTGCGTCAATGCCGTTATTTGCTTGATGTCAGTCTTGCAGTGCAAACACTTGTCTGGATAAATTGACCCTCAACAGCTAGTTAGCCCATGTTGAATTATAAAATACATTTGCCATCCAAAGGTTGCAATAGAAAACACAACATCCAAGAGGGAAACAATTAGTAAGCTAACAACTCCATCAATGGTTGCAAGAAAGCATGCAAACATTTTTCTTTACTATACTGTAGTGACCTACACCATCAGTTTGCACATTTAGCCATGTGTGAATCTATCGACAGCTGTTTGCTAGCCAGCTAAATTAGCTAACTAGCTAGCTTGCTAACTAGTTTCACTTACCCGTAGCTCTAGATTTCGTGATTATCATTGGCACTGTCCACAGCAGCATGATCCTGGCACTAGTCGTGAGGTAGGAATCCCTGTGTTGCTGAATTAAAATCAAAACAAATGCTATTAGTCACATGTGCCGAATACAACAGGTACCTTCACCTTACAGTGAAATGCTTACTTACGAGCCCCTAACCAACAGTGCAGTTTTTTTTAAATCACCCACAATTCCAGTTTTATTCAGAAAATCAAGCTAGAAACATAAAAGCAACTTTGTTGCCAACCGGTGGGGAGATCATTTAGGATCTCAGTTTAGGATCATTTAGGATCTCAGTTTAGGATCATTTAGGATCTCAGTTTAGGATCATTTAGGATCTCAGCTTGTGAAGGTCACTGGACTGAGAATGAAGGAATGCAAAAAGTATGTCTCTGTCACTAGAAAACACAGTCAAGGGTGGTACTGGTAACTCTAAAATTAATCTGAAAGGCACCCTGGGAAATATGCAAATAAGGCTTCAAAGAACCAATTTAAGGTTCTTCAGATAACCTAAAATGGTTCCCCTATGGCATTGCTCTGAAAAACCTTATTTGGTTCCAATTCAAACCAGCAGGGGTGAATGGCAAAGAGTGTTGGCACTGTCAACTGGATAGGATACCCTCTAGTAAATCCTCCTGCTAAAGACAGGGTCAACAGACATGATGATGACAACGATGATGGCAACAGTGATGATAATTATTATAACAATATATTTTTTTAATAACCACACTGTTTCTGACCCTCCCCTCAAGGAGCCAGACAGTCTGTTTTGATTTCAGCCAAGTGAGCATTAGCATATCCCACTCAGCTCCAATAACACTCCAATCTGTCATGCTTCATGACATATGCAAAATTGGAAATATCATTGTCTCTGCCCTCTGTGGCCTCCATTGTCCTTTAAACGGAATAAAGACATTCTCCTCCTCCCAGTTATTCCACAGCAGAAATATTATCTTTTCACCGCTCCAAAGGCCTGTAATTAGGGGAGGGGATATAGTTTGAAGAGGAGAGCAGAGATAGTTTGAAAAAAATAGAGGAAAGGAAATGAGAGGAGAGCTAGTTTAGAAAGGAATTCAATGAGAGGTGTTTTTCCTTGTTTTGTCTGTTCCGCACCACACAGATTCCAGCCAGGCAATATTTTTCTATATCTGGCTGGCAAGGACCCAATGTACTGAACTTCCAGATATTGTCTGGTTGGGGGTAAAATACAGAAATGCTTGTAACAGCTTCTGACATGTTGCTCTGTGCTGAAATAAAGAGCACAGATAAGGGGGGCATTGTCAGTGGTGAAAATGAATAGGTGCACAGTAACATTTCTGCAAAAAATGGATAGGTGCACAGCAGCATTTCTGCAAAAAATGGATGGGTGCACAGCAGCATTTCTGCAAAAAATGGATAGGTGCACAACAGCATTTCTGCAAAAAATGGATGGGTGCACAGCAGCATTTCTGCAAAAAATGGATGGGTGCACAGCAGCATTTCTGCAAAAAATGGATAGGTGCACAGCAGCATTTCCGCAAAAAATTGATAGGTGCAGAGCAGCATTTCTGCAAAAAATGGATAGGTGCACAGCAGCATTTCTGCAAAAAATGGATGGGTGCACAGCAGCATTTCTGCAAAAAATGGATGGGTGCACAGCAGCATTTCTGCAAAAAATGGATGGGTGCACAGCAGCATTTCTGCAAAAAAACTGATAGGTGCACAGCAGCATTTCTGCAAAAAATGGATGGGTGCACAGCAGCATTTCTGCAAAAAAATGGATGGGTGCACAGCAGCAAATTTGTTGGTTCAAGTCTATATACATAGTTTATCGCTACTGCTATTTTTCATTGTGGAACAATCTTTGTTTTATAGTGACAGTGCATCTGTGTGCGGTTGTTGTAGTCTGGTAGAGTAGGCTACTGTTCAGTCTGCATAGTGAAAGTTCAATCAGTTGAAACACCATCAGTTGTAGTATATGTAGCTCTTTGTGAGTACTACTTCATCAGAATCACCTTTATTCACCAAGTACACTTACACATACCCACAATTTACTTTAGTGAGACAGTGCTGCCAGCAGTAGACACTTTACAAACGGAATACAGACACAAGTCCTCATAGACATCATACAGAGTATACAATATCGGTACAGTAAACATAACATACAACTCTGGAGTATAGGCTGATTACAGAGGGAATATACCATTTATAGAGGGGATATATCTATATAAGCATGGGGAGGGATACTGCCATGGTGAATATAATCAGTGTTGTGCAGAGATGAACATAGTACAAATGCAGTATAGTGCAGATTTCGCAGTCCCGCGGTTATGTCCGCAGAGCAGGCGGGTTTAGGGTCATGAAATATTGTGTGGATAAATGGCGGTGGACCATTCTTGATACACACAGGAAACTGTTGAGTGTGAAAAACCCAGCAGCATTGCAGTTCTTGACACACTCAAACCGATGCGCCTGGCACCTACTACCATACTCCGTTCAAAGACAGTTAAATCTGAATGACACACATACACAATCCATGTCTCAATTGTCTCAAGGCTTAAATTTCCTTCTTTAACCTGTCTCCTCCCCTTCATCTACACTGATTGAAGTGGATTTAACAGGTTACATCAATAAGGGATCATAGCTTTCACCTGGATTCACCTGGTCAGTCTATGTCATGAAAGAGCATGATGTTTTTCCTAATGTTTTGTACACTGTATAGGCTACATTGAGCTTTGTATTTCATTATTTTAGGCTACCTGGCATTAGTGCGTAAGCCTAAGCTTTAGAGCCTAACTGTACACGCGCCGGATAGCTTCTGGGAAAGGCAGAAACATGTATGTCACTCCACAGAGGTAAAAGGGACAATGTCAGAGTTTAATTCAATAAGAAAAAAGCTGTGAAATGGAGAGTAGAAAATAAAGAGAAGCGAAGGCGAGAAAAGTCATGTTTTGGAAAGATTTGGTGAAGAGGTGATAGTGGTGCCAGCTACGTTATGTGTGATGATTGTGAGGCACTATACAAAATTCAACAGTCACAAGACGGGGACATCAAATAGGCCTATGGCACATCAAGGGAAGTGTAGCCTACTGTTTTGCTGGGTTAATTGGAAATTGGACACTAACTGTAGGTCTATAACCTCTCACATAGCCTTAATATGAACTCTTGCAGAATTAAGCATTTCTTGCTGTAAAATGGTACACCAAATGTAGGCAACATTTTGACTAGGGAACAGGATTGGAGAATATGATTTATTTATTTCAACATCTCGAGAGAATGTGAAGTGAGGGCCTCCACAGACAGTATCTATCTTTATCAAATCTAATTGTAGTTGTCACATGCGCCGAATACAATAGGTGTAATAGACCTTACCATGTAATGTTTGCTTACAAGCCCTTAACCAATAATGCAGTTCAAGAAATAGAGTTAAGAAAATATTTACTAAATAAACTAAAGTAATTTTTTAAATAAAAAGTAACACAATAAAATAACAATAGCGAGGCTATGTACAGGGGCTAGCGGTACTGAGTCAATGTGCAGGGGTACAGGTTAGTCCAGGTAATTTGTACATGTATGTAGGGGTAAGGTGACTATGCATATATAATAAACATTGAGTAGCAGCAGTGACAATTTTTTGGGTTTTCCTCTGACACCGCCTAATATATATGGTGCCTTCAGAAAGTATTCAGACCCCTTGACTTTTTCCACATTTCGTTAGGTTACAGCCTAACAAAATTGATTACATTTTATTTTTTCCTCATCAATCCCCATAATGACGAAGCAAAAACAGGTTTTTAGACATTTTTGTAAATGTATTAAAAATAAAACCTGAAATATTACATTTACATAAGTATTCAGACCCTTTACTCAGTACTTTGTTGAAGCAGCGATTACAGCCTAAAGTCTTCTTGGGTATGACGCTACAAGCTTGACACACCAGTATTTGGGGAGTTTGCTTGTCTTCAGATCCTCTCAAGCTCTGTCAGGTGGATGGGGAGCATTGCTGCACAGCTATTTTCAGGTCTCTCCAGAGATGTTAGATCGGGTACAAGTCCGGGCTATGGTTGGGCCACTCAAGGACTTGTCCCAAAGCCACTCCTGTGTTGTCTTGGCTGTGTGCTTAGGGTTGTTGTCCTGTTGGAAGGTGAACCTTCACCCCTGACTAGTCTGCCAGTCCCTGCTGCTGAAAATCATCCCCACAATATGATGCGGCCATCACCATGCTTCAATGTAGGGATGGTTTCTTCCAGTTGTGACACTTGGCATTCAGGCTAAAGAGTTAAATCTTAATCTGAAAATCTTGTTTCTCATGGTCTTATAATCTTTAGGTGCCCTTTGGCAATCTCCAAGTGGGCTGTCATGTTCCTTTTACTGAGGAGTGGCTTCCGTCCAGCCAAGGCCTAATTGGTGGAGTGCTGCAGAGATGGTTGTCCTTCTGGAAGGTTATCCCATCTGCACAGAGGAACTCTAGAGCTCTGACAGAGTGATTATCGAGTTCTTGTTCACCTCCCTGACCAAGGCCCCTCTCCCCCGATTGCGCAGTTTGGCCAGGCGGTCACCTCTAGGAAGTGTCTTGGTGGTTCCAAACTTCTTCCATTTAACCTTTTCACACGTACCAACAAATGGGTGTGATCATTCTATAGTAGTCCCTCCAGCGTATGCTCAAACCTGTGTGATTAGAACACTTATTTAGAATGTCCAGTTTTGATTTTGATGCAATGTTCAGACATCCACAGAAGTAGCTACAGCATAACACAATCAGCCAAACCGGAAAATGTAGGCTACATTTGTCCAGCGCTAACTGAAGAAAGATAACTCTCAGCTGACAGAAACTACAATGAATTAGCTAATAGCAATTACAATTTATAATTCACGGGTGAGCTCAATAATTGATCTAAATAATTGAGTAGAACATTTTTTAGAAATCGAAAGTAAACGACGATGTGTAGTTTGTGTTTTTTCACAGCAACCAAAGATAATAAGAGGAGACAAGATGAGTTTGGTCTGTTTGCAGTATGCATGTTAAAGGGGGTCGTCTGCCATCGTTCATATCCCATCATTCACTTCCGGAAGTTTTATTTGGATAATGAGTGAACACTCCCTCACCTCATTTTATTATAACATCTTTGGTCCGAAATAAATGTACATGATCCCAGAATGCGTTGTATGTCAACAAACATGGCTCCACACATAGCTGGAATTAGCTTAGCTCACCATAATCAGTACAACCTTCATAAAAGTATTTTACACACATAATGTGTCCATTACAATCTATGCAAGAGTCGGAATGCATGATTTGTCACCAGAACTTGAAAACATGAATAAAACAGTAAATAAATCATTACTACGCAAAACATTTTCTGATAGGGATTTATTGATACAAGTGGTGCGTGCTGGCAGTCAATCACAAAACCTCTGACTCCCACTCTGAGCCATTCAGTGTTGTTGTTTATGTATGTAGCTAGTGAGATAAGCTGTAGCATTAGCAATGTTTTTCAAAAGGAGACAACTCACAAATGTGGAAATTCTGGAGATTTTGATCAATTCTGACAATGAGTCTGAAAGTCAGGAATCAGATTTTGACATTGAGAGTGACAGTAAGGAGCCTCCCCAACCTTGTAGCCATTGAGAACCCTGAAGCTGAGGACCCCTTGTCCCCTGACGAAGTCCCAGCTCCCTTTCAAGATGCTGGTGGTGATGGCGGCAGACCGACAGTGGATAAAGTACAGGAGGTCTGTAGTAGCTGGAAGGAAGCCAGCCATTTCAACCCCCCTGGCCCTGCTGTTTGCTTTGATGAGTCCCAGTCTGGAGTGCAACGCCCCTTGCCATTTCCAACTGAGGCAGAGTGCTTCAAGCTCTTTCTGACAGAGGAGCTGGTGGGGAGTCCAGGAGTAGAGGAGACCAATCGCTATGCCTTGGAGCTGCATAAGAGAGAGCCAGGAGTGTGGGGGAATCTCGCTGAATGGGTGACAACCACAATTAGTGAAATGTATACCTTCCTGGTGACAGTCCTTCTCATGGGGATAGTAAAGCAGAACTCTCTAAGAGAATACTGGAGCACAGATCCTGTGTTTGCAACTCCCTTCTATGCCACCCTCTTTTCTCAAGATCGCTTCCTAGTTCTGCTGCGATGCCTGCATTTCGTCAACAATGCTACTGCCAACCTAAATGACCCGTTACACAAAATAAGAAATGTTCTTACTAGAGGTCGACCGATTTATGATTTTTCAACGCCGATACCGATACCGATTATTGGAGGACCAAAAAAGCCGATACCGATTAATCGGCCGATTTTAAAAAAAATAATTAAAAAAAGCATGTATTTGTAATAATGACAATTACAACAGTACTGAATTAACACTTATTTTAACTTAATATAATACATCAATAAAATCAATTTAGCCTCAAGTAGATAATGAAACATGTTCAATTTGGTTTAAATAATGCAAAAACAAAGTGTTGGAGAAGAACGTAAATGTGCAATATGTGCTATGTAAGAAAGCTAACGTTTCAGTTATTGCTCAGAACATGAGAACATATGAAAGCTGGTGGTTCCTTTTAACATGAGTCTTCAATATTCCCAGGTAAGAAGTTTTAGGTTGTAGTTATTTTAGGACTATTTCCCTCTATACCATTTGTATTTCATTAACCTTTGACTATTGGATGTTCTTATAGGCACTTTAGTATTGCCAGTGTAACAGTATAGCTTCCATCCCTCTCCTCGCTCCTCCCTGGGCTCGAACCAGCAACACAACGACAACAGCCACCACATCGAAGCAGCGTTACGAGGCTGGCGTTCCGTCAATATATTCCCTCCAAAATGCACAGGTTTGGGGTCAAGTTCTTTGTCATGTGCGACGTGAAGACAGGATTTGTCCAGGACATTATAGTTTACACAGGGTGTAACATTATGAGGGGCTTGGGGTGTCCAGGTCCGTGGTGATGACCATGCTGGCTCCTCATCTCGGCAAGGGACACACTTTGTATGTGGACAATTGGTACAGCAGTCTCACACTCTTCCAGCATCTGCTCTCCAACCTACCCACTGCCTCATCATCCTCTCCCTTCCCTCATCCTCCCCACTCCCTCTTAGGTAAAGTAATTACCTACCAAAAGTACAGAGAAAACCTCATGAGAGAGCTGCTGGAGGAGTACCATACCCCTCGGCGCCCATCCACTGGGGGTCGTCATTCTGCAGACAATCCCCTACGCCTCACTGCATGGTATTTTCCCTGCGAAGTCCCTCAAACTGCTGCTCAAGGTAGTCACACACGGAGGCACTGCAAAATCTGCCTGTCTGGCACCAGAAGCAGAGGAGGTTCACAAAGTACATGTGTTTAGCTTGTGGCACACCTCTGTGTTTCACCATGCTTTGGGGAGTATCATATCCTCAAGCACTATTGACCACTTCTGCAGCAATTACTGACTGACTGACTTGACAGGTGATCTGCCACGATACTATGCCTTTAGAGGCGGGGGGTGGAAATGAAGTTGTAGTTCAATCACAGCATGAATATGAAATATGGGTTATGCATATTCATAAGTTGTCAGTCTTTTCTTGCAGTTTTTTCCCCTTTAGTAAAACAAGTTGTTGTTTAACCATCACCAATACTGTAATAAAATAGACGACTATTACATATTGGCCTGTGTGTTTTCTTGCTGTGTTTTCATCCAGTACTGTTAATGTACCTTGCTATCAATTACTAGTCTATACTAGTGATGCGCTGGTCAGCTGTTTGTTTGACCGCACCTGCCCGCAATTGCTGATATTCCCCTTGCGCTGCAAATGCCGCGGCTTTTGTGGAGCGATGGGTAACGCTGCTTCGAGTGTGGCTGTTGTCGATGTGTCCGCAAACACCCGACTGACTACATGTGATAAAGTGAAAATCTGAGGACTGCACCCGACCCTAACCAGTTAATATAGAAAATGCGCTGTACGCTACAGTCAGACATGACAGAATAATTGTTTTCTTACATTTTTTGGGCCTGATTGTGATGTTTCTGCTTATTATTTCTGACATTTTGGTAGGCTATTTGTTAGTCAACTTGTCTATAATTAGATACATGCAACTTCTCTTCTGTCGTTATATGTTGCCCTAGAAGACTAAATAAATCCTTTCCCACCAGAATAATGTCATAAATAGATAAAATGAATGCTTAAATCTAGTTGAAATTTCTAAAGATCACTCTGTCATCTCTGCTTCTTTTGCGGAGCAAAGAAATTTAGGGACCCGGGGAGAAAACGCAATAATAAAAAATAAAAAACAGGAAAGATATTCTGTGCAAAATTTCCAAAAAACATCAGTTTGACCGGTTGTAAGGAAATAGAAAGCTGTGAAAATGACTCAACATGCCATGTCAGCAATTACATTTTTTTTGTTTATTTAACAAGTCAGTTAAGAACAAATTCTTATTTACAATGACAACCTACACCGGCCAAACCGGTGAAAGTTAAGGTAACCTGCAGAATTGACTACTGCCCTGTAGCACTCACGTCAGTAGCCATGGTGCTTTGAAAGGTTAGTCATGGCTCACATCAACACAATCACCCCGGAAACCCTAGACCCACTACAATTCACATACCACAGATAATGCAATCTCATTCACACTCCCCACTAAGCTAAGGACCCTGGGACTAAACACCTCCCCCTGCAACTGAATCCAGGACTTCCTGACAGGCCGCCCCCAGGTGGTAAGGGTAGGCAACAACACATCTGCCACGCTGATCCTCAACACTGGGGACCCTCAGTGGTGAGTGCTTAATCCCCTCCTAAGAACGACTCCAACACCATCATTAAGTTTGCTGACAACACAACAGTAGGCCTGATCACTGACAATGATGAGACAGCCAATAGGGAGGAGGTCAGAGACCTGGCAGTGTGGTGTCAGGACAACAACCTCTCCCTCAATGTGAGCAAGACAAAGGAGCTGATCGTGGACATCAGAAAAAGTAGGGCCAAACAGGCTCCCATTAACATCAACCGGGCTGAAGTGGAGCTGGTCAAGAGTATCAAGTTCCTTGGTACAGGTTTTTAGAAATGTTTGCGAATGTATTAAAAACAGAAATATCTTATTTACATGAGTACTCAGACCCTTTGCTATGAGACTCAAAATTGAGCTCAGCTGCATCCTGTTTCTAGTGATCATAATTGAGATTTCTACAACTTGATTGGAGTCCACCTGTGGTAAATTCAATTGATTGGACATGATTTGGAAAGGTACACACCTGTCTATACAAGGTCCAACAGTTGACAGTGCATGTGAGAGCAAAAACAAAGCCATGTCGAGGGAATTGTCCGTAGAGCTCCAAGGCTGGATTGTGTCAAGGCACAGATCTGAGGAAGGGTTCCAAAACATTTCAGCAGCATTGAAGGTCCCTCAGAACACAGTGGCTTCCATCATTCTTAACCTTTTCATACCCGAGTTCCAAATATCTCTAACGGTCGCCCCAGCGTGAGTTTTTTATGCGTGTTATGTCAGAATGCGCTCACTGTCCCAAAATGTGATTGTTACTTAGCAGGACAGTCAATCCCCGCTGCCCTCAAACTAAGGAACACTGTCTGCTTTTATTTATAGGCTGTTTAAACTTGTCAATTTCAAATGATTTTCTAACAAGTTTTATTTTCTAATAACAGTTTAAATAGAGGTGTGTTCCGCCACCTCATTAATTCACATAAAAGTAGGCCATTTCACTTTTGCGGACAATTAATTTTTTAGGCATTACTGAGCCGGACAAACTTCCCCATTGTTTCTGTAGATCAAATATGCAGACATTTGTGCCTCTTCAGTCAGAACAGGACCTGCAAAAAAAAAAAAAAAAAAAACATTTTCCGGCTGGTGTCGTCTGGTGTTTTCATTACTACATGATAATAACTTTGGACATGTGTGCGTTTATATCAAAGTAAGTACCTTATTACGTTATAATAGTTTCTGTATGTCGTGTTATACTGTTTCTACTGTAACTCACTGTATGTCTGGAGCATAATATATTTGTGTGCATTCCTTCTAACCACGGACACACGAGGTAACGTTACTAATTTCATAAACTTTATGGAGTTATACTCAATTGTGATTATGTAGGCAGCTACAGTCTTCTATTAGCTCTGTAAAACAATGATAATTGCATCAGAGAAGTATTAGCTTGTGTTGGCTTTTGAATATACCCTGGCCTTATGACCATGGTTTGTTTTCATTTATCCTGTTTAGCATTGCTCTGTTCTGCCCTGCCGCCTTGAGGAGCTCAACAGTTACTGTTTCTTACTGTTATAAACTCATATTTGTGATTTTGTCTACACAATTCATTATTTTTATAGCACTGTTATTATGCTACTACTTTGTAATATTGTTTTATTGCAATATCCTTATTGTATTCTAATTACTAATAATTCCTCTTTATTCTGTACTTTCAGAAACCACACATACAAACAGTATTGAACATTATTTGCCAATATCATAACTGGAACTGGACATGTTTGGAGTTGAAGATTGAGGCCAGATTTTATATCCTAGCATACACTCCTTTCTAGCGCAGGCGTTCCGCTAGCGGAACCCCTCAACAACATTCCGCTGAAAAGGCAGCGCGCGATATTCCAATATATTTTTTTGAAATATATAACTTTCACACATTAGCAAGTCTAATACAGAAAATGAAAGATAAACGTCTTGTTAATCTACCCATCATGTCCGATTTCAAAAAGGCTTTACAGCGAAAGCACAACATATGATTTCAGAGCCAAGTCACAAAAACACACAGCCATTTTTCCAGCCAAAAAATATAAATATAATTAAATATAGATCAAATTAATCACTAACATTTGATGATCTTCATCAGATGAGACTCATAGGACATCATGTTACACAATACATGTATGTTTTGTTCGATAATGTGCATAAAATCTCAGTTTACATTGGCGCGTTACGTGCAGTAATGTTTTGATTCCAAAACATCTGGTGATTTTGCAGATAGCCACATCAAATCCCAGAAATACTCATAATAAACATTGATAAAAGATACAAGTGGTATTCACAGAATTAAAGATAGACTTCTCCTTAATGCAACCGCTGTGTCAGTTTTCAAAAAAACTTTACGGAAAAAGCATAATCTGAGTACGGCGCTCAGAGCCCAATCCAGCCAAAGAAACATCCGCCATGTTGGAGTCAACAGAAGTTAGAAATAACATTATAAATATTCACTTACCTTTGATGATCTTCATCAGATTGCACTCCCAGGAATCCCAGTTCGACAATAAATTACTGATTTGTTCCATAAAGTCCATCATTTATGTCCAAATAGCCACTTGTTGTTAGCGTGTTCAGCCCAGTAATCCATCTTCATGAGGCGCGAGCACTACGTCCAGAGAAAAACTCGAAAAGTTCCGTTACAGGTCATAGAAACTTGTCAAACGATGTATGGAATCAACCTTTAGGATGTTTTTAACATAAAACTTCAATAATGTTCCAACTGGAGAATTCCATTGTCTGTAGAAAAGCACTGGAACGAGAGCTTACTCTGTCGGGACCGCGCGTCACGAGCCTGAGACACTCTGCCAGACCACTGACTCATTCAGCTCCCATTCCCCCCTCCTTTATAGCAGAAGCCTGAAACAAGTTTCTAAAGACGGTTGACCTCTAGTGGAAGCCTTAGGAAGTGCAACTTGACCCCATAGACACTGTGTATTCGGTAGGTCAGGCTTTGAAAAACTACAAACCTCAGATTTCCCACTTCCTGGTAGGATTTTTCTCAGGTTTTTGCCTGCCATATTTGTTCTGTTATACTCACAGACATCATTCAAACAGTTTTAGAAACTTCAGAATGTTTTCTATCCAATACTAATTAGAGGTCGACCGATTAGGATTTTTCAACACTGATACCGATACCGATTATTGGAGGATCAAAAAAGCAGATACCGATTAATCGGCCGATTGTTTTATTTATTTATTTGTAATAATGACAATTACAACAATACTGAATGAACACTTATTTTAACTTAATATAATACATCAATAAAATCAATTTAGCCTCAAATAAATAATGAAACATGTTCAATTTGGTTTAAATAATGCAAAAACAAAATGTTGGAGAAGAAAGTAATATGTGCCGATATGCAATATGTGCCATGTATGTGCCGTGTAAAAATGTGTGCCATGTAAAATATGTGGCATGTAAAAAAGCTAACATTTAAGTTCCTTGCTCAGAACATGAGAACATATGAACGTTATTGGTTCCTTTTAACATGAGACTTCAATATTCCAAGGTAAGAGGTTTTAGGTTGTAGTTAATTTAGTATTTATAGGACTATTTCTCTCTATACCATTTGTATTTCATATACCTTTGACTATTGGATGTTCTTATAGGCACTATAGTATTGCCAGTGTAACAGTATAGCTTCCGTCCCTCTCCTCGCCTACCTGGACTCGAACCAGGAACACATCGACAACAGCCACACTCGAAGCAGCGTTACCCATCGCTCCACAAAAGCTGCGGCATTTGCAGCGCAAGGGGAATAACTACTACAAATCTAAAAGCGAGTGATGCTTGAAACGGTATTAGCGCACACCCAGCTAACTAGCTAGCCATTTCACATTGGTTACACCAGCCATTAGGCTGATAGGCTTGAAGTCATAAACAGCGCTGTGCTTGCGAAGAGCTGCTGGCAAAACACACGAAAGTGCTGTTTGAATGAATGATTATGGGCCTGCTGCTGCTCAGTCAGACTGCTCTATCAAATCAGACTTAATTATAACATTATAATACACAGAAATACGAGCTTTTTGGTCATTTTTATGGTCGAATCTGGAAACTATCATTTCGAAAACAAAACGTTTATTATTTCAGTGAAATACGGAACCATTCTGTATTTTATCTAACTGGTGGCATCCATCAGTCTAAATATTCTTGTTACATTGCACAACCTTCAATGTTATGTCATAATTATGTAAAATTCGGGCAAATTAGTTCGCAATGAGCCAGGCAGCCCAAACTGTTGCATATACCCTGACTCTGCGTGTAATGAACGCAAGAGAAATGACACAATTTAACCTGGTTAATATTGCCTGCTAAACTGGATTAGTAGTTCTAACTAGTGATTATGATTCATTGTTTTTTATAAGATAAGTGTAATGCTAGCTAGCAATTTACCTTGGCTTATACTGCATTTGCGTAACAGGCAGGCTCCTTGTGGAGTGCAATGGTTAGAACGTTGGACTAGTTAACTGTACGGTTGCAAGATTGGATCCCCTGAGCCGACAAGGTGAAAATCTGTCATTCTGCCCCTGAACAAGGCAGTTAACCCACCATTCCTAGGCCGTCATTGAAAATAAGAATGTGTTCTTAACCTGTTTGGGATAGGGGCAGCATTTTCACTTTTGGATGAATAGCGTGCCAGAGTGAACTGCCTCCTACTCAGTCCCAGATGCTAATATAGACATATTATTATTAGTATTAGAGGTCGGACGATTAATCGGAATGGCCGATTAATTAGGGCCGATTTCAAGTTTTCATAACAATCGGAAATCGGTATTTTTGGGCGCCGATTTCCGATTTTTAAAATGTATTTATTTATTTTTTATATAGCTTTATTTGACTAGGCATGTCAGTTAAACGGCCCAATGCAAAGTCACTTAATCCCTATAAGCCCGATGGCCGGTTGATGAGGGCCACAGCATGGGGGAAGAAACCTCTCAGTTGGTGGGCTGTTTTGGTCATGATTGATCTACTGTAAACCGCCTTCCAGAGTGGTGCTTTTGAAACATGGAGTGTCTGGGTTGGGCTGGGTCGACAATGATCTTACCTGCACGGTTCCTGGTCCTGGAGGCGTGCAGGTCCTTGATGTTGGGCAGGTGACAACCGATGACCACCTCCGTAGACCAGACAATGCGCTGCAGTTTGCTCTGGCAGTGGGCAGACAAACACCCAAACCAGACAGTGATAGAAGAGGGGAGGATGGACTCAATGATGGACATGTTGAGTTCCATCTTGTTGTGACTGCACCAGGCCACCAGGCGATCAACCTCTCCATGGTACTTGGGCTCGTTGCTGTCGGAGATGAGACCGACCAGGGTGTTGTCATCAGAAAACTTGAGTAGGGGAGAGATTAGTCAGGATGAGGGAGGGTGGGGAGGTAGATAGGATGGGGGGCAGGGTGGCAGGCGTCCTTATGGCTGAAGGTGTTGTTAGCTGAGGGGCAAGATGGCTGAGGAGACTTGATGGCTGAGGGCACTTTGTGAATTAAAACGACTGTAGAACTAAGGTTGTAAAATGTGTTTGGCATTGGCACGTAGTTGACACTGGTTTTGATTGAAAGGATTACATTTGAAGACTTGCAATCCTGGGAGAATCCATCTTTTCATTCAGTCGATGGTGGTTGGTATGGGACGGCCTAGTGGTTAGAGCGTTGGGCCAGTAACCGAAAGGTTGCTAGATCGAATCCCTGAGCTGACAAGGTAAAAATCTGTCACTCTGCCCCTGAACAAGGCGGTTAACCCACTGTTCCTAGGCTGTCATTGAAAATAAGAATTTGTTCTTTACTGACTTGCCTAGTTAAATAAAGGTTAAATAAAAATGCAAAATAAAAATGAGTGGAAGCAGAAATAGTTTGCTCGCTTACAGCATATGCATGGCCTGCAGGTAGGTGTGTATGAGAGTGAGAGAGGGTGGTGGGGTAGAAGATAGATGGAGGCATCTGGAGGCAGAGGGGGTGGAGGAGGCCGGGAACGTGAAGTGTAGCTTGTTATGGTGTGGTGGTGTTTGAGTCATGGCCTGTGGTGTGGTGAACAGAAGCATGCTGAGAGGCCCATCTGCTCTGGAAACGAGAGATGAGGAGGAGGAGGGGACTGGGGCCTGAGCTGTCCCTCTGCCTGCCTGCCTCTGGAGGTGTGTGTGTGTGGGGGGAGGGGTGATGACAGCTATACACCCTGGAACAAGCTGGGTAGCCATTTGATTAGCTGTTCAGGAGTCTTATGGCTTGGGGGTAGAAGCTGTTTAGAAGCCTCTTGGACCTAGACTTGGAGCACCGGTACCACTTGCCGTGCGGTAGCAGAGAAAACAGTCTATAACTACGGTGGCTGGAGCCTTTGACCATTTTTAGGGCCTTCCTCTGACACCGCCTGGTAAAGAGGTCCTGGATGGCAGGAAGCTTGGCCCCGGTGATGTACTGGGCCATACGCACTACCCTCTGTAGTGCCTTGTGGTCGGAGGATGAGCAGTTGCCATACCAGGCAGTGATGCAACCTGTCAGGATGTTCTCGATGGTGCAGCTGTAGAACCTTTTGAGGATCTGAGGACCCATGCCAAATCTTTTCAGTCTCCTGAGGGGGAATAGATTTTGTCGTGCCCTCTTCACAACTGTCTTGGTGTGCTTGGACCATGTTAGTTTGTTGGTGATGTGGACGCCAAGGAATTTGAAGCTCTCAACCTGCTCCACTACAACCCCATCGATGAGAATGGCGGCGTGCTCGGTCCTCCTTTTCCTTTAGTCCACAATCATCTCCTTTGTCATGTGTCATGAGCAAACTTAATGATTGTGTTGGAGTCGTGCCTGGTGGTGCAGTCATGAGTAAACAGGGAGTACAGGAGGGGACTGAGAACGCACCCCTGAGGGGCCCCTGTGTTGAGGATCAGTGTGGCGGATGTGTTGTTACCCACCCTTACCACCTGGGGGGTGGCCCGTCAGGATGTCCAGGATCCAGTTGCATAGCGAAGTGTTTAGTCCCAGGGTCTTTAGCTCAGTGATGAGCTTTGAGGGCACTATGGTGTTGAACGCTGAGCTGTAGTCAATGAACAGCATTCTCACGTAGGTGTTCCTTTTGTCCAGGTGGGAAAGGGCAGTGTGGAGTGCAATAGAGATTGCATCATTTGTGGATCTGTTGGTGCGGTATGCAAATTGGAGTGGGTCTAGGGTTTCTGGGATAATGGTATTGATGTGTGCCATGCCCAGCAGTAGTCTATATGGTGCTCAGCCAGTGGGGGAACAGGCAGTGTTGTTCTACAGCTAGCAGCAGACCACCCCTCTCTCCAGCCTTTAGTCATTCTGAAATAGGATTTCTACCAGCTTAGCAAGGTTTTATGGGTCATTTCTGCACTAGTCTGTTGCACACAGTGTAGTATGCAAACTTCCTCTCTGTTTCTCTTACACACACACACACACACACACACACACACACACACACACACACACACACACAGATTCACTATCCATATCCCTGTCAGTCTGCCATCACTCACTATCTTCCACAAGTACACACAGTCTTTCACTCACCCCTCACTGAGCTGTAGTAGATGTCATTCTCTATATGGGTGAGTGATGCAGCCTTTTCTATCCCTCTTCATCTGGGGGGTTAGGGCTGACATGACGGGCTTATGACAGCTCAGCACATATTGGTTTTAAGAGAATGAGATGCTAGAACCGTTTCCCAGGTGGAATACTTACTTCTGTGGACGTATTGGCGTAAAGCACTGTATAATAGATTGCACTGTAAGTGTTTCTTAATCTGCTGTGCAAAATGTAATATTATGTTCAATTTCAACTTGGCAGGGTCAGTCACCCTTATTCACTAAGCCAACAAGTAATTCAAAGAAAAGCAATTTCCTGATTGTCTGATAAGATGGCAAATCTGTTCCGGTTATGGGCATGATAATTGTTGCCGTCACAGTTATGATTTGCAGACGGTGATCCAATCATAGGGCTTGTTATTCCACTTGTGTCATTATCATGCCCGACAAACAGCAACAATTGGAAATTGGAAAAAGTCCCACGCAGCTGTGGTTTCCCCTCACTCACTGTCATTTTGCCAGCTCCACATATTGATGTTTACAGAGACAGAAAGAGCAGTGTATGACATATAGCTAGTAGCTACTGTACACAAAATGAAACAGATGAGAGGGATGTCATTACCAAGCGTTTAGAGCCTTAGCTGTGTTGACAGGCCTGTCGGAATGCTTTTTCAAAACATCAAGACAGGCTATATAGTAGTGTTACACACGGTAGCTGAAAACATTATCCACTACACTGTTAGGCCACTGTTAGGGCGGCAGGTAGCCAAGTGGTACAGAGTTAGGAAAGTAACCAAAAGGTCGCTGTGTTGAATACTCAAGCTCAAAAGGGGAAAAATCTGTCAATGTGCCCTTGAGCAAGGCACTTAACCCTAATTGGCTCCAGGGGCACCGAACTACTATGGCTGTAAAAAAAAAAAAAAAAACATTTTACTGCACCTATCTGGTGTACAGTATGTTTTTCTTTACTCTTATGCAGTGGTGAAAAAAGTATCGGCAAACACGTTTCAGCACTCGGTGGTCCCGTTCTGTGAGCTTGTGTGGCCTACCACTTCGCGACTGAACCTTGTTGCTCCTAGATGTTTTCACTTCCGAAAAACAGCACTTACAGTTGACCGGGGAAGCCTGAGCAGGGCAGAAATTTGACGAACTGACTTGTTGGTATGGTGGCATCCTATGATGGTGCCACGTTAAATGTCACTGTAAGGCCATTCTACTGCTAATGTTTGTCTATGGAGATTACATGGCTATATGCTCGATTGTATACATCTGTCATCTGTCCACTAATTTGAAGTGGGGGCCCACATACTATTGTGTATATATTGCATATGTGTATACATTTTAGACTTGATTTTCACTTATTAAAAATGTTTAACCCCTACAAAAATGTCCGTTAATTATAATCTACATAATCATTCACATTTCCTGTTGCTGCAGGATTATTTTCCTGCTGTAGCAAACTGGCTCAAATTAAGATCCTTCATCTGTAGCAGCAGTTGGAGCCTGTCTTGCTAAAAACCTCTGAAGCTGCTTGACAAGTCTAGGCCATCGTGTTTTTGCAAATGGCTGTTTTAATTTCTCTCTCTCCCTCATCCTCTCCCTCGCTGAGAAACCTTTGCTTTGAAGTGTCAGTTAGTTTTTCTAGGGGGAGGGGGATCGGCTCGCTCCCAGTGGCATGAATGTTAATGTGACTCATTTTCCACTTATTTTTCCACTTTCGAGTCCCTCCGGCTGTCAACAGCGTTAGTAGCGGTGGCGGGAGCTATACCGAACAGCGGAGCTCATTAGCCGCAGGGGCCGTTGGGCCGAGTGGCCGTGGAGACAGGCAGACTGTCAGCTCGGGCGCGCTCTCTCTCACACACACAGACACACACACAGACACCCCCCCCCCCAATGCCTCCCTGTCTGTCACTCCTCCTTCCTTCAACAAACCCCTCCGAGTCGATTTGCTTAAATTAAGTAGCAACACTTAAACCAAAGTGTCGGCCACTTATGCCTTGGCACCGCGTAGCTGTCAGTCATCTCCAGCAGCAGTTACAGGTGTTTAAGAAGCTTTTATCAGGCCTACCCACAACATGTCACTTCAAGTACAAGATTGTAGTATACTCTCAAATCAAGTGGACAGTGTTGTTTCATATCCTGCTGGCTGGGGGAGAAGGATACTTTTTAAAAATTGTCAGTGTGTCATAGTTTTACAGGGTTTTATCCTCAGGGTGAATTTACTTTGTGTAGTTTTGAGGTAATAGTCCACACCCACACACATCCAAACACACCTCACGTCTCCTCTAGCTGTCCGTCAAGCTTTTTCCACTTCCTAAAAAAGGCCTATACTTTCTGTAAAGGTTTCCAGTTGTGAAAAGAAGACAAATGAACGTTTTTTTTTTTCACGAGCACTATGTAAGAGGAGGCCCAGTCCTGCACACACGTACACACACCAACACTGCCCAGGCTGTCTAGGCTTTGATAACTTATCTGCCTCTCACAGTCCTCTCCTTTTACCCTCCCTCTCCACTGCTTTCCGCTCCTTGCTTCCTTCCACAGATGGGGAGAGGAGAAGAGAGCCATCTCTTTCTGGGCTAAGGAAGCCGGGTCCCTTGCGTCATTATTTGGTTATTAAGTGTTAATGTGGAAATCCCAGGCATGTATCGGCCAGAGCCCGAGCTTGTAATGCAGCCATCATCCAGCAGCACACACACATGCACGCACACAGACAGACACACACATGCACGCACACAGACAGACACACACAGGCACGCACACAGACAGACACACACACATGCACGCACACAGACACACACACACATGCACGCACACAGACAGACACACAGACACACACACAGACACACACACATGCACGCACACAGACAGACACACACACACTGGTAAGTGCCAGGTTTCCTGCCAAACTAATAGGCTTTAATAAGACGTATAATTGCCTCCCCCCCCCCCTTTCTGTGATGCAGCCATCCGAGCAGAGAGCCCATAAATATCAATTATGCGTGTTTTGGGACCTGGCTGGGCCAAGATACTCTGTAGATAAACCAGGTAGGAGGAGGAGGATTGGGTCAGGGTTTGGTAAGTTAGGGGCCGGGGAAAATACAGCACATTGTAGTGTCTTTGTGTGTAGTGTATGTTAAGCCTCCACCCCATCCCCCTTCTTTTCCTTCCTTCCCCCCATCCTCTTCATCCTGCTCTCCCTTTTCCCCCTCAAACCCAGAGGTCATGTAGCAGGTGTAGAGGAAATTCCAGCTACGAAGGGCCCATTGACCTAACATTTCAAGGGTCCCTCGCTCTAATCCGGTTTAGGATGAGATAGCAAGGCAGGCCGGGACGCTCTTTGCCAGTGTCTCTCCCCTCTTTTCCTCTAGGTCCCTCCCGCTCTCCCTCCCTCCCCATGCAGCACAATGAGGCCTGTAAGCCCCTGGAGCTCAGAGATTTGTTGGTGGAGTCTGGCTCCTTTCTGGCCATAAATTGCTCCATCTCTACAGATCAGGCCAAGGCTGAGTGGCGACAGCACCTCAGCTCTTTTTCACAGCCTGGGCTAAATCTAAAGCACACTAGCTACATAGTTTAAACAGTGTTTAAATAACACAAGGGGATGAATCGGTTGGGGCCCCTAGGAGAAAGTAATCCTTAACCCGCAGCCAGTGTGATTTATGGATGGAGTGGCCGGGCCCCTGTTCTCAAGGAGCGATGCGAGCCACTCTTTTTCTCCTCCTTATAGAAAAATGTCTGTCTATGTGTCTGTCTGGCTGGCGTGCTGAGCACAGCTCTGCAGGCCTGTTCCTGATCTGCTCCAGCTGTGGAGAGGGAGGGGTTTAGCTCAGGCTCTGCTCTGTTCCATAGAAATGTGTCTTGAAAAATAATGGAAAGTTGTCAACCTTCACCCCCTCACTGCACCATGTAAGGATTGGGAGGCTTTTTTGGTTGGGAGAGTATCTGGTTCACTTAGGAGAATAAATTATGCCTATACTATATTATTCAGTCTGAGTGATGCTTAGAGATCGGGTTGAGGAAATCTCATACACAATCTATTTAGATTCATAAAACATAATGAGAGGATGGATCGTTAGCACTATGAGACGATACTCCCACCCACCCAAATCCTCTCAACATAAACAGTGCATCATGCTGCTTCCTATGGATCTAAACCCATATGTTTAATAGAATACAGCCAGAAATATTATAAAATGGTAATGACGTGCAGTGCTTGGGGGAAGTGGAACATCTGCCTGAGCCAATAGGCATCCAAGAATGTAGACTAATCATAAACTTCCTGGTTTCATGTGATCATAGTAGAGACAGTTTAAACATGGCAAAGGAGCTAATGTTTCTAGAATAAATATTTTCTTAAAACTTGCAGAAGAAGAACTCGAGGGAGAAAAAACATTTCATCTTATTTGGCTCACAACCAAATGATATCGCTGGAAATGTAATGAAGACTTTATGAATAAAAAGTAAGCCAACAACAAAGCCGGCTAGTAACTGTTACTTCTGTGCTTTTCCTTTCCATTTAAAACTCCTTCAGTTCCTCATAGCCTTGAGCGCGCTGCTTGAGCACGCTGCTTTAGCACACTGCTTGAGTTCGTTCTTTTCTGGATTGGACTCCCCTTAGTGCCTTACAGTACCTGCCCATCTTGAGCAGTTCTATCACAATCATCATGCTGGTCTTCTCTTTTGGAGAAGCTGGCTCATTGCAGATACTGTAGAATAAGATCATCAGACTGACAGTGAATGACACTTCCCTGCGGCTATGTGTTAGAACGACCTGATGACAGCAGTTTACTACCTTTTATTTACCGAGCCCAGTCTCTCTACGCCCAGCCCCCAGCTCTATTCTGTTCAGTGTTGAGCCAGATTAGCCTGCCAGACCTACGGCTCCGTGCACAGCCCAACACAGCACAGCCCAGTACACAGCACAAGCCCAGACCACACCCAGCCAACAACTCAGCCTCTGCCAACGCACAGCCGCTGCCGTCCAAGAAGCGAACAGAGAGGTCTACGATTCAGAGAAAGAGTGAGAGAGGCACTACAGCCTAGTGGTTAGAGCGTTGGGCCAGTAACCGAAAGGTTGCTGGATTGAATCCCCAAGAGGACAAGGTAAAAATCTGTCGTTTTGCTCCTGAGCAACCAGTTCCACTGTTCCCCGGGCGCCGATGATGTGGATGTCGATTAAGGCAGCCCCCCGCATCTCTCTGATTCAGAGGGGTTGGGTTAAATGTGGAAGACACATTTCAGTTGAGTGCATTCAGTTGTACAAGTGACTAGGTATCCCCTTTCCCCTACTATGTTTGTGTGCATGTGTGCATCTGGGGGGAATAAGTGCTAATTAATTCTCTGGCCAATGGAAGGGAGAGAAGAGAAATGTTCTGAAGCTGATTTCTGCTGTGTTGAGCAGTTCCTAGAGAGCCTTTACCACAGCATTTCATCATCAGATACCCACATCCGCTTTTCCCTGACAGATAGAGACCCTGGATAATAGTCAATATCCCCACCACTCTTCCGTTCCTCCGTTCCGGTTCTGCTTTGCTAACGTTATTGTCGACACACACTCCTTTTTCCTCCCCATAGCAATCTAGAATTGTCAGTGATTTGTCTCTCATTTCCCATTATCATATCCCACTCTGATAGTGATGGGAAATAGCTGCAGACAGTGGCATTAAATGGAGTGTAATAATTGCGAGAGGGGAATGTGACTTGTGTTAAGGAAGATAAGGCCTCTCATCTCATGTCATCATGACTGCTGTATCACTGCTACATGCTATCTCATGGCTAATTGACTGTAATGTAATCCTGAGTTACCATATCAGTCCACAGCAGATCATGTCACTATGAATAATAATACCATGGCAACGTTTCATGTCAAGACAAATGCTTTTAGACTGTCATGATTTGGATTAAGTGGGGGTTGGGGTACTGTAGTGTAGCTTACAATACCAGTCAAAAGTTTGGACACAAAAGCCAGGGTTTTTCTGTATTTGTACTATTTTCTACATTGTAGAATAATAGTGAAGACATCAAAACTATGAAAAACACATTGAATCATGTAGTAACCAAAAAAGTGTTTTTTATATTTGAGATGCTTCGAAGTAGCCAACGTTTGCCTTGATGACAGTTTTGCGCACACTTGGCATTCTCTCAACCAGCTTCATGAGGTTGTCACCTGGAATGCATTTCAAGTAACAGGTGTGCCTGGTTAAAAGTTCATTTGTGGAATTTCGTTCCTTCTTAAGGCGTTTGAGCCAATCAGTTGGTATACAGGGGTGGTAAACAGAAGATAGGCCTATTTGGTAAAATACCAAGTCCATATTATGGCAATAA
Organism: Oncorhynchus mykiss; assembly: GCF_057628025.1. Lineage (NCBI taxonomy): Eukaryota > Metazoa > Chordata > Actinopteri > Salmoniformes > Salmonidae > Oncorhynchus > Oncorhynchus mykiss. Next base: position 33,740,003 of record NC_143033.1, on the reverse strand, counting down.
CAGCTCAAATGAGCAAAGTGAAACGACAGTCCATCATTGCTTTAAGGCATGAAGGTTAGTCAATCTGGAAAATTTCAAGAACTTTGTACGTTTCTTCAAGTGCAGTCGCAAAAACCATCAAGCGCAATGATGAAACTGGCTCTCCTGAGGACTGCCACAGGAAAGGAAGACCCAGAGTTACCTCTGCTGCAGAGGATAAGTTCATTAGAGTTAACTGCACCTCAGATTGCAGCCCAAATAAGTACTTCACAGACAAACAGACACATCTCAACATCAACTGTTCAGAAGAGACTGCATAAATCAGGCTTTCATGGTCGAATTGCTGCAAAGAAACCACTACTAAAGGACACCAATGAGAAGAAGAGACTTTCTTGGGCCAAGAAACACGAGCAATGGACTTTAGACTGTTGGAAATCAGTCCTTTGGTCTGATGAGTCCAAATTTGAGATTTTTGGTTCCAGCCGCCGTGTCTTTGTGAGATGCAGAGTAGGTGAACGGATGATCTCCGCATGTGTGATTCACACAGTGAAGCATGGAGGAGAAGGTGTGAATTCAAGGCATACTAAACCAGCATGGCTACCACAGCATTCTGCAGCGATACGCCATACCATCTGGATTGCGCTTAGTGGGACTATCATTTGTTTTTCAAAAGGACAATGAACCAACACACCTCCAGGCTGTGTATGGACTATTTTACCAAGATGGAGTTATGAAATGCTGCGTCAGATGACCTGGCCTCTACAATCACCCGACCTCAACCCAATTGATATGGTTTGAGATGTGTTGAACCGCAGAATCAAATCAAATTGTATTTGTCACATGCGCTAAATACAACAGGTGTAGACTTTACTGTGAAATTCTTTGGAAAAGCATGAAGGAAAAGCAGCCAACAAGTGCTCAGCATAACTCCTTCAAGGCTGTTGGAAAAACATTCCAGATGAAGCTGGTGTAGAGAATGCCAAGAGTGTGCAAGGCTGTCATCAAGGCAAAGGGTAGCTACTTTGAAGAATCTAAAATAATCAATATATTTAGATTTGTTTAACACTTTAGGACATGATTCCATGTCTTATTTCATAGGTTTGATGTCTTCACTATTATTCTACAATGTAGAAAATAATCCAAATAAAGAAAACCCCTTGAGTGAGTATGTGTGTTCAAACTTTTGGCTGGTACTGTATGTGTCAATTGTTTATTCAATGTTACTATGAAGGATTATAATTCACATTCTTTGCCATAGACTGGGGATCCACAGAGTACTTTTGTGTTGTGTTGTAGATTCAGGATGTTAATGTGTTGATTTGTGCGGTGCTCTTTTCTGTCTGTTTCTGTTTGTCACTGTCCATTGTGACCAGATTAGGCCTAATCTGTTCAAGCGGGATTTGCCAAGTGCTGTTAGGTCCTTTTTACTCTGCTCCAGCGTGTCATGTCATCTCCAGCAACACCGTTTAAATCCCACACATACACACCCACTTCGCTTAGAGACAAACAGAGCCTGAGAGAAGACAAACACCTGTGGAAACAAAAACCTTCCAGACTTACAAATGCTTCAGGCAAAATAGGCTGCTGTATTCTTTGAAATGCCCCTTCTTTGCATATATTTGCATGGTGCACAGAGAAAGCATTTTGCTTGTCGTAGAGTTAGAATTCAAGGGAACTTTGGGAAGCCCTTTTCAATCCAAGCTGTCATAGTAAAGGATGTATGGCCTGGTATGAGCTAGACTATAAACCTGCTGTCTTATTTTATGTCCTGACTGTGCAGTATGTCACTGTTTACCTAGTATGATCTATGATGCATAGAAAAGGAATCTATTTCATCCATCTTTATGCTTGCTGTGATGTAAACCTCCTGTCTTACTGCGTGTCCTGACTGTCCTGGTGTGATTCAGAGTGATTCTCTCCCTCCCCCCATCCTAACACCAGCCAGGTACCTTGTCACTGGAGATGTGAGCACAGGAATTTATGTGGCAGTTGACCAGACAGATGGTCAGACCCTAGCAGTAGTACCAAACATGTCTTTGTACAGTACAAAATACTGAGGACAGAGAATGTGTTGTTTTATTATGTAGGAATGCAATAGTGTATTGTACTGTAAACTCAACAGATGGTACAATGGTTAAACGCAGCAAGAGCTGATGAGTCAGATTGCGGCATAGAGTTCCTCTGTTCTCTGATCTCCCTTTGTTTGACCAATCCTTTTGGAAACTACTGCTTCTACAAGCTAGAAACTACAAGCTACAAACTTGAACATTGCTCCTAAAATGCCAATAATAAAAGCAGACCAAAAAAAAACGGATAAACGGCTGCAAAGAAACACACAAAGACACAGCCAAGCTGATGATCTACCTGGGATCTCTCAACTACCAGAGCAATCCAGCACACCTGGCGGCTACACCTCCAACCTAGACCTATCCGAACTCTTGACAAATATTTTCAAGTGGCTGAAGAAAAATCAACGGCACAATTTGGTAGTCTGGAGAACAAGCTAGAGAGTATGAAGGGAATGCTAGCCCAGCATACCGCGGCCATCCAGGGCCTGTGCTTTTGCGGCGCAAAAACTAAAGGCGGCGGTAAACAAGTCAGTGTGACAAAATCGAGCAATTTGACACAAAATGATCCATGCTTGAGGACATAAATAAATGGTATCATTTACACGTGATCAACCTGAGAGAAGATGAAAACAACAACGCTCTGGCTTACACGACTGCTAACCTTCTGAGAATGTTCCCAGCCCTAGCTGAAGTCATTATTATCTGTCGGGGGATTGTTTGAGCCTTCTTGGGTGTGTGGCATCACTCCGAGCCCTTGCCAAACACAAAGCATGGCATACAATTTCTCTCACCTCGGATCTGAAACCAGTAGTAACCACCAACTTCATTGACAGTTATCTTAAAATGAAGAGACATACCTAACATTCCCGCACCCCAATAACATCGTCGAAGAGGGCTTGCTATCTAGACCGGGTTTGAGTCACCTCATACGTTTTCTTATAAACCAGCTCAGCTAGCAACACTGGCTAGTAATGTTAGCAAGACTGCAGTCTAGACTAGGGAGCTCATGGACACATATTCATCATAGGTTTCAGAAGCCAGATGGATATGATTCCACCATGGGCAACAACAACTGGCTACTAGTTAGTTTTAAGCCAAACATGTTTAACTCATAGCTAGTTTATCCAGTAACCACAGCATTTAGAAGGATAAGCTACTGACTGAAATGTAGCTAGCTAGCATGCTGGTCATGCAGTAGACAACTAACAGTTAGTTTATCGTGGATGACAAACGACGACACTAGCTAGAGTTTGGAGCTCATGGGCACACAGGTTACAATAGCCAACTGGTTAGACATGATAACACTCCATGGGCAACAATAACTGGCGACTAGTTTGTTTTCAGATAAATATGTTTAACTCATAGTTAGTTTATCCACTTACCTCCGCATTTGGGAAGACAGCTAAATTACTACAATGTAGCCACTACTAGTAGCCACTAATAGCCTACTAATTGAGGATGACCTATGCTTTGATACATTTGGTTTAATTTGCTCATTTCAAATAACAGACAGTTTGTGGAAAGGTAAAAATAACAATTAATTCACTCAATTTATGTATGATCGGACAGTGAAACTGTAATAGATTGGTAGCTAGCTGCTGAGGCTTTCATTTATTTAGGTTTTTCAAGTCATTTGGTGCTTGCTGCTCATGCTGGTGAGCAAGCTACCGACGGCTCTGCAGCACATTTGTGTGACGTCACACACCAAAGAAGTCTCAACCAATCACCCAACGTAATTCATGAATATTAATGACTTTGTCTTACGAAAATAATTTTCGCACACCGTATCGCCTGCCAAGACAATCACTGGCTAATCCCAGAGTCCCCATGATGAAATGCCTGCGCCTCAAAGACCGAGACAGGATCCTCGAGAAAGCAAGAAAATCACCTGTGGAGTTTGCTGGTCTCACTCTCAGATTTGCAGCTGATTACAATGATTATACCTTCAAACGCCGGTGTCCCTGCTTACCCGATCATGACCCGGGCGAGGGGCTTTGGCTACCATGGTTTCCAGCTGTACCCGGCCACTATCAAGTTGGTGCTTGGAGCTGAACAACGTCTCTTTCACGACATATCTGAAGCAAAGAAGTTTGTTACATCTCAGAAAGAAAACGCTGTGAACAGCCCGCTTGACTGCTGGTAAAACCGACATAAGCTTAGCTAGCTTATGTAGTGTGTATGAAATGTTGAATGAAAATAAAATAACAATGGTCTCGGTCTATGCATCAAACATTTTTGACATGACATTTTATGAGGAACTAAACACGTTAATGCTTGACTTGTCTGACATCAGCCTAATCATAGGTGGCAACTTTAATGCTGTCTGGTTTAACTGAAGGAAGAGAACAGTGACTCAGCTCTGAGAAAATAGGCTAATGATTGTGCGATCATCGATTTTTGGTGTACTGCAAATCCATCTGCCAGAGAATTTACCTTTTTCTCATCATGGCATAGAACATTTTCCTGTATAGATTATATTTTTGCTTCCAAACATCTAATTGGGAAGTCTACTGACATTGATCTATTTTCTATGGGACCGTCAGATCACTGAGCAGTTATTTGTAAAATGTTGCTCACTGGTGGCAAAACTCGAGATCCCCGTTGGAGCTTCAATTTAACCCTACTACAGAATGAATCATTCATAAAAGAAATGGAATAGCAATTCAATGAATTTAGAAGTATTAAACTATCTGTGAAGGATCCTTGCCTGTTGTGGGATGCTGTAAAGGGCTTTATAAGAGATAAAAGCATTGCATACACATCTAATCTGAACAAAACACGATATTATACAATATCCAGGAATTACAAAGCAAAATAGCGGTCCTTGAACAGAATATGCCCTCGAACACCACATCCTCTTTAATTCTACAGCGAGAGCTACTGACAAAGAACTCAACCAGTTACTCAGACACCGATCAGATTTCCTTATACATGGAACAATTTCTACTTACAATTACCCCCGCTGTTCCTGCTGTTACTGCCACACCCTTTTATCAATTTATCCGGTCTATTGTGTTTAGTAAATGGATCTAACATGTTTTGGGTAGAAAAACAATATTGTGTGGTCATCCTCACAAGTCAAGCCAGTCCTCCATGAAAAGCAATAAAGTTGGTTTGAGCAACCTAATGCTTCAACCCAACTCTTCTGGAATAGTTCAACAATTGGCAGCTCTCTGAGAGGGCTATCCCTATGGTGCAGTTCTCCTATGAAGACTGTTCCTACAAGCTTAAAACGGTGATAGAGAAATGGGCTAGTTATTCAAATGTTGTGAGAACCCTAACAAAATAAACATATAGAGATGTTTTCTAATTGTATTAATTAGTGACATTCACCATTAAACCCAACCCAATACCATTACAATTGCTAAACACTATAGTGTGTATTTGTTTGTTCAACAGGAACGGTCTAACTAATCCAGACCTTTTTTAAAGGGAATAAGCTACACACACAGGAGCCATCTACTGGACACTGTCGTGTCTTTACTATCATTAACTGAAGACTGATAGTTTTTATCAAAGATTCTCTGTAATGAGTTATTACGCGATTAGACTGATTAATCATGTAACCGTAATTACTAGGAAGTCGGGGCACCAAGGAAAAATATTCAGATTACAAAGTTATAATTTCCTAAAATAACTTTTCAGATATTTTATCTGATCAATTCGTCTTCGAATTAATGAATTATTTACTTTACCTCACATTAGTCTCATTCCAAAGGTCGTAAATTGTCGGTTATCTGCACGAACCCAGTCTTCACTATGAGTAATCCATACATCAATTTGTCTTAAATCATTTATTTATTACTAACTAAGTAATTCACAGAAATGCATAAACAAACAAACAAACAAGGTAAATGTGGTTACATGAAATGATAGGAGAATGTGCCCTAGTGGGCTAAACCGACATGGCGGCTTATTAGACAAAAGGGGAAGTGTGGGTCGACTAAGAAGTCACTACAGAGTGATAATTATAACAATTTAAATGCTAATCCTTTACACATGAACGCTCACTCATTCGGGAACAATTGCAATCAATATATATATTTACGCTCAGTGTGTCGTCTTGACCGCTGGTGAAAAGTTTGTTTCTTTTGTAGAATTGTCCGTCTCTCTCCCTCTCTCTCTCGATTGTGGTTAGAGGGGATTGTTCAGAGTGACATTCATTATAGAATGGATGTTTTGGCGGTTGTCGTTCTTCACGTTCAATGATACCGAATTCCTAGCTGCAGACTAGTAATTAATATCAAAGACTTGTTCTTATTTTGTCGGTATCGATAGTCTAAGAGTTTAACCACGTGGTATGGTTAAAAGATTCAGCAATGGTCTACAACCTTTGCCTAATGGAGAAAAACATGGTCTGCAACCTTTAGCCATCTCATAATTGAGGTAAGCTCGGTCTGCTGATCGAAAACCCGAGTGGGGGTTTTATTCGGAAGGCAGAAAAGGGCTGTCCCAGGACGCCTGACCCTAACTGGGCTCAGGGGCGGTCCCCTGATTTATTTAACTCCAATCCCCTTTTTGAGTTTTCCTTCATTAAATAGTCCAAAATCATATTACACAATTTTACAAACAGTATCATACTAACTCATTCATCTTATTCAACAATTAGATGTAAACCTCATATCTGAGGCTATTATATAAACAGTGTTATGGTAATGTGGCCACACCGTCTCCCATGAGCTTCCCCAAGTTGTGACAAACAGATCAGTTCGTAGCTGGATTCTTCATCAATCTTTTATACTTTCTCCGGAACATGACATTTTTTCATACCTCAAGCTCTGTGAGGTGGAAGGATTTCCTTTGTTCCACATGAAAATCTACTCTCTCTATACTGTGTGGCCATGTGGCAGGGTCTTCTCGGGAATTTACGACCTCTGACCACAGCAGCCCTAGTTGAAGGAGGCAAGGGGGAGGCAGGGAGAGGGGGATGGGGTTGCTATATCCAAAGATGCCAACATCATGACAACACAGATTAAGCCTAAGAGAAGGACAGGTTGTGTGTTTGAATTGTTTCATGGAGGACTGGCTTGAATTGTAAGTATAACCAGCCCATTATTTTCATCATGAGCAAAAGCTATTGGTTTTCTACACAAAGTTGCAAAGGGTCCATTTAATAAACACGAGGGGAAAAAAGGATGTGACAGTAACAGCAGCAACAGTTGCGTGTAGTGGGCAAAACCTGGTGCAAGCGACTTCAATTGCTAATTTCTCTGAACAGGGGAAAAAACATCACTAAATTAACTTATAATACATAATATAGTATGAATAAACAATACTCCAAGCTGCAGCCTCATACTACTCAAACATAGAGAACTGATAAAGTATACTGGCAGTTGGGGTGGGCTTGGTGTGGGGTTTGGGACGTCCGTGGGTTGCTTTTGACAATTTATTTGGATTCCTCACGTCTTTGTCATTGTTATGAAGTGGTTTGGTCCAAATCGGATGTTGGGTATTATATTTAATGAATATTATATAAATGTCTTTCAACAAAGTAATGTTGCAGGAATACTAACTACAGAAAACATTTCAGAACAATCTGGAATTACACTTGGGAAAGTAAGCTTAACCTTCATGCCTTCCATAAGGTACTGCTTGGAAAAAGAGGTATTGTCTCTGAAATATATTTCCTTCTGGTAAAGACCTCATCCAAGCCATTTTCAATTGACAGATTGTGGAAAAAAAGATCTCTAATCATCAAACAATGTTCTCAATTGGCTAACAATATGGCACAATATAGCTCTATCTTCCAGAAATTTGAATCACCAAATGATTAACTTTAATAAAAAGGTTTAAAAAAAAACATTGTTCACAGAATTTATTACTCCACGGAAATTATATAAAATCAAAGCCAAACCATCACCCAATTGTACTCTGTGCGCTGCTGACACTCAGGGCACCTCCATCCATATGATGTGGGAATGCTCAGGGATAAAATTATTCTAGAAGATGATCTGCCCTGTGCTCTCCATTTTAATATAAAACACAATCCAATGTTTACCATCTGTTCTACTAGAACAAGAACAAGTCTTTTCATTCTTGTATTATTATTTACTTATTTTGTTTTCTTGTCTTTTGTGCATGTTCATATACATTACTGCCAATATATAATATAATATAGTGCATTCAGAAAGTATTCATGCCCCTTGACTTATTCCACATTTTGTTGTATTACAACCTGAATTCAAAATGGATTCAATGTCTTTTCTCACCCATCTACAAACAATACCCCATCATGACAAAGTGAAAACATGGTTTTAGACATTTTTGCAAATGTATTTAAAATGAAATACAGAAATATCTCATTTACATAAGTATTCACACCCCTTTCCTATGACACTCCAAATTGAGCTCATTTGCATCCAATTTCCTTTGATCATCCTTGAGATGTCACTACAACTTGATTGTAGTGGCCAATTCAACTGTTAGGAAGGAGTATTTCTTTCTAAATCCAATGTAAGGCCCCACAGTTGACAGTGCATGTCAGAGAGATGAGGCATACAGTACAAGTCAAACGTTTGGACACACCTACTAATTTATTTTTACTATAACTCATCCCAAACCATCTCAATTGGGTTGAGGTCGGGGGATTGTGGAGACCAAGTCATCTGATGCAGCACTCCATCACTCTCCTTCTTGGTCAAATAGCCCTTACACAGCCTGGAGGTGTGTTGGTTCATTGTCCTGCTGAAAAACAAATCTCACATTTAGACTCATCAGACCAAAGGACAAATTTCCACCTGTCTAATGTCAATTTCTCGTGTTTCTTGGCCCAAGCAAGTCTCTTCTTCTTATTGGTGTCCTTTAGTGGAGGTTTCTTTGCAGTTTCTTTGCAGTCTCCTCTGAACAGTTGATGTTGAAAAGTGTCTGTTACTTGAACTCTGTGAAGCATTTATTTGAGCTGCAATTTCTGAGACTGGTAACTCTAATGAATGTATCCTCTGCAGCAGAGATAACTCTGGGTCTTCCTTTCCTGTGGTGGTCCTCATGAGAGACAGTTTCATCATAGCGCTTGGTTTTTGTGACAGCATTTGAAGAAATTTTCTGAATTGACTGACCTTCATTTTTGTATTCCTTTTATTTGATTTACAATGACGCCTACGCTGGCTGCTGAGTCCCCCAAAAAACATTTCCACTGCATTTCAGCCCTGCCACAAAAGGACCAGCTGACCTCATGTCAGTGATTCCCTCGTTAACACAGATGTGAGTGTTGACTAGGACAAGGCTGGAGATCACTCTGTAATGCTGATTGAGTTCAAATAACAGACTGGAAGCTTCAGAAGGAGGGTCGTGCTTGGAATCATTGTTCTTCCTCTGTCAACCATGGTTTCCTGCAAGGAAACACGTGCCGTCATCATTGCTTTGCAGAAAAAGGGCTTCACAGGCAAGGAAATTGCTGCCAGTAAGATTGCAGCTAAATCAACCATTTATTGGATCATCAAGAACTTCAAGGAGAGCGGTTCAGTTGCTGTGACGAAGGCTTCAGGTCACCCAAGAAAGTCCAGCAAGCGTCAGGACTGTCTCCGAAAGTTTATTCAGCTGCGTGATTGGGGCACCACCAGTACAGAGCTTGCTCAGGAATGGCAGCAGGCAGGGTTGAGTGCATCTGCAAGCACACCGAGGCGAAGACTTTTGGCGGATGGCACGGTGTCAAGAAGGGCAGCAAAGAGGCCATTTCTCTACCGGAAAAACATCAGGGACAGACTGATATTCTGCAAAAGGTACAGGGATTGGACTGCTGAGGACTGGAGTAAAGTCATTTTCTCTGATGAATTCCCTTTCCGATTGTTTGGGGCATCCAGAAAAAAACCTTGTCCGGAGAAGACAAGGTGAGCGCTACCATCAGTCCTGTGTCATGCCAACAGTAAAGCATCCTGAGCCCATTCATGTGGGCTCAATAACTAAGAACACAGCCGTGAATTAAGAATGGTACCAACACATCCTCCGAGAGCAAGTTCTCCCAACTATCTAGGAACAGTTTGGTGACGAACAATTTATTTTCCAGCATGATGGAGCACCTTGCCATAAGGCAAAAGTGATAACTAAGTTGCTCAGGGAACAAAACATGATATTTTGGGTCCATGGCCAGGAAACCCCCCAGACTTTATCCAATTGAGAACTTGTCGTCTATCCTCAAGAGGCGGGTGGACAAACAAAAACCCACAAATTCTGACCAACTCCAAGCATTGATTATGCAAGAATGGGCTGCCATCAGTCAGGATGTGGCCCAGAAGTTAATTGAAAGCATGCCAGGGCGGATTGCAGAGGTCTTGAAAAAGAAGGGTCAACACTGCAAATATTGACTTTTTGCATCAACTTCATGTAATTGTCAATAAAAGCCTTTGACACTTATGAAATGCTTGTAATTATACTTCAGCATTCCATAGTAACATCTGACAAAAATATCTAAAGACATTGAGGCCGCAGACTTTGTGAAAATGAATATTTGTGTCATTCTCAAAAATGTTGGCCACAACTGTATATCTGAGGAGGGCATAAAAAATGTTGAAAGTTTACAAGAGCACAGCGGTCTCCATCATTGGGAAATGTAAAAAACAAATATGTAACTACTCAGACTTGAACTAGAGCTGGCCGTCAGACCAAACTTAGTAACCGGGCTACAAGGACCTTGGTCAGGGAGATGACCAAGAACCCAATGACCACTCTGACAGAACTACAGAGTTCCTTGGCTGATATGTGAAAACCTGCCAGAAGGAGAAAAGTCTCTCCAGCAATTCACCAATATGGGCTTTATAGGAGAGTGGCCAGATGGAAGCCACTCCTGAGAAAAAGGCACATAACAACACTCCTGGAGTTTGTAAAAAGGCATGTGAAAGACTGAGATAATAAGGCAAAAGATTATGTGGTCTGATGAGACTAAAATGTTATTATTTGGCCTGAATGCAAAGCGCTATGTCTGGAGAAAACCAGGCACAGCTCATCACCCATCTATGGGGATGCTTTTCAGCAGCAGGGACTGGGAGACTGTTACAGGTAGATGAAACAATGAATAGAGACAAATACAGGAAAATTCTTTATGATGACCTGCTTCAGAGAGAAAATGACCTTACACTGGGCCTAAGATTTCTGTTTCAACAGGACAATGACCCAAATCATAAAACAAAAGCAACGCTGGAATGGATTCAGAACAAGAATGTGAATGTCCTTGAGTGGCCCAGCCAAAGCCCAGACTTGAATCCCTTTGAAAATCTGTGAAAAGATTGAAGATTGCTTTTCTCCACCGCTCCCCATCTAACATAACAGAGTTTGAGAAAATCTGCAGGGCAGAATGGGAGAAAATCCCCAAATCCAGATGTGTAAAGCTGATACAGACGACTGACTCAAAGCTGGAATGCCGCCAAAGGTGCTTCTGCAAAGTATTGACTCGGGTGTGAATACTTATGTAAATGAGATTCCTGTATTTCATTTTCAATAAACTGGCAAACATTTCTAAAAACATATTTTCACTTTGTCATTATGGGGTATTGTGTGTATATGGTTAAGATATATTTAATCCATTTGGAATTCAGGCTGTAACACAACAAAATGGAATGTGGAGTGTGTCACAGTTTGATGCATTTTTTATAATATGATGAAGAGCGCATTGTGCTGTGGTGCTTCTGTGCTTTCAGGGTTCTGTATCTTGGGGACTTGGTTGCTGGCGTGCAGGGCATTTTAGGACTGTGTCGGCAGTGGACTGATGAGGCAAATGCTGGGGGATGGTTTTTGGCTGGTACTTTCCTTTAAGCGTGCAAAGCTGATGGCCAATCTTGATTCATCTCTTTTGTAAAACCACACTATCATTATGAATGATACTATATTATGAACTACTATGTCTATTCACTATGTGTATGTATACCTGTTAACCAACAAGAATTAACAATTTAAAAAAGGCAGCCAGAGCTACAAAGTAGTATTTTTCTTTAAATGTTTCTTCCAGATCTAAATTCCATTACTTCACCAAACAAACACCATGATGATGATACACTTCTTCTGTCTTAATTTCATAGTTGAGTTGATCAAGCAGTTTAGATGGACAATCTCTAGACCACCTTTACTCCACACACAGAGATGTGTACAAATCTCGCCCTCCATTTGGAAAATCTGACCATGATTCTATCCTCCTAATTCCTGTTTACAAGCAAAAACTACAGCAGGAAGTACCAGTGACTCAATACAGAAGTGGTCAGATGACACGGATGCTACGCTACAGGACTGTTTTGCTAGCACAGACTGGAATATGTTTCGGGATTCATTCAATGGCATTGAGGAGCACCTCAGTCACCGGCTTCATCAATAAGTGCATCAACGACATTGTCCCTACAGTGACCGTACGTACATATCCCAACCAGAAACCATGGATTACAGGCAACATCCGCACCGAGCTAAAGGCTAGAGCTGCCGCGTTCAAGGTGCGGAAAACTAATCTGGATGCAATCCCGCTATGCCCTCAGACGAACCATCAAACAGGCAAAGCTTCAATACAGGACTAAGATGGAATCCTACTACACCGGCTCGATGCTTATCAGATCTGGTAGGGCTTGAAAACTAGTACAGACTACAAAGGAAAGCCCAGCCGCGAGCTTCCCAGTGGCGTTAGCCTACCAGATGGACTAAATTCCCATCTGGTAGGCTTGCTTCGAGGCAAGCAACACGGAAGCATGCATGAGAACACCAGCTGGTCCAGACAACTGTGTGATCCCGCTCTCCATAGCCGATGTGAGCGAGATCTTTAAACAGGTCAACATTCACATGTACTCAGAGCATACGCAGACCAACTGGCAAGTGTCTTCACTGACATTTTCAACCTCTCCCTGACCAATTCTGTAATACCTACATGTTTCAAGCAGTCCCTGTGCCCAAGAAGGCTTAGGTAACCTGCCTAAATGACTACCGCCCCGTAGCACTCACGTCGGTATCTATGAAGTGCTATGAAAGGCTGGTCATGGCTCACTTCAACACCATCATCCCGGAGACCCTAGACCCACTCCAATTTGCATACCGCCCCAATAGATCCACAGATGATACAATCGCACTCCACACTGCCCTTTCCCACCTGGAGAAAAGGAACACCAATGTAAGAATGCTGTTCATTAACCACATCTTAGCATTAAACAGCGTTTTTTTATTTTGTACTTTTTTACCCCGGTCTTGTCCCATCGCTTCAACTCCCGTATGGACTCTGGAGAGGCAAAGGTCGAGAGCCATGTGTCCTCCGAAACATGACCCTGCCAAGCCGCACTGCTTCTTAACACACTGCTAGGAAACACCAACGTGTCGGAGGAAACACTATACAACTGTTGACCATAGTCAGCTTGCATGCGCCCGGCCCTCACCAAGGAGTCGCTAATATTTAATGGGTCAAGGACATCCTGGCCGGCCAAAACCTACCCGAACAACGCTGGGCCAATTGTCTCCCGGTCACGGATGGCTGCGACACAGCCAGGGATCGAACCCGGGTCTGTAGTAGCCTTAGACCGCTGCGCCACTCGGGGTGCCAGTAAATATTTTCTTAACTCTATTTTTATTAAAACTGCATTGTTGGTTAAGGGCTTGTAAGTAAGCATTTCACTGTAAGGTCTACTACACCTTTTGTATTCTGCGCATGTGACATTTTTGTTTGATTTGATTACTTTTTATGAGGGAGTGATGGGAATCCAAAGTATGAACACTGATTGAAAAAAGAAATTATCATCATGAATCAAACTACTCCTGAAAGAGTCTTATCTAATTATAATTAGACTTTTAGCACAAAGTTATCCTGCAGCTAATCCCCCCCCTCTTCATGTACCTTAGTTCACAGTGGTATAAGGCTGTGATAACACAGGCAGCACAATTCTGATCTTTTTGGCACTAATTGGTCTTTTGACCAAAAATATATTTTGCCAGTGATTGGACAAAAGATCAGAATTGGGCTGCCTGTGTAAACGCAGCCTTTTTAGTGCTCCACTGACTTTGTGACCATTTCACCTCCACACACTCGGGTCCCAGGGGTCAGGTGAGAAGTTTATGCCCTGTGACCTTGAGCTATATCTCCTAAACTTCTCTCTCTCAATTTAATTCAAATGGTTCTCTCTCTCCCTCTTTCTCTCTCTCTCTCTCTCTGTGTATATCTCTCTCTCTGTGTCTCAGTCTCTCTCTCACTCCCTCTCCCCAGTTTTAATAAAATACATTTGTGTTTGTCACATGCGCCAAATTCAACAGGTGTAGACTTTACTGTGAAATACTTACTTACAAGCCCTTTTCCAATAATGCAGTGTAAAAAAAAGAAGGAAATAGTAACACAATAAAATAACAATAACGAAGCTGTATAGAAGGAGTACCGGTACCAAGTCAATGTGCTGGGGGTACGAGGCAGTTGAGGTGATTGAGGTATTACATGTAGGAATGGGGTAAAAGTGACACTTAAAGTTGCACTATGCAGAAATCGCTCCAACATCTTCCTGGTTGCTAAAACTAATAGTTTGCCTAATTTCAGTTTGTGACAAAATAAGATAGTATAGTGTAGAGAATCATTGTACCATATAAACCGCTGTGAAATATATTTTCCATAAACAAAAATATTGTTGTTTCAGCTGTTTGAAGCTGGTGTACAAAACCGAAAGTAAAAGACCCCAAAACAAAACTTAAGAGCGGTAAGCATAGAAATAGCTGGTCAGGTCGCCCAAGAAATTACATTTAGCCACTTTAAGGAATATGTTCCCATCTAAAGTGGCACAATACAATGTCCAAGAGAAGAGATGCCTCGACAAGCTTTCTCCCAGACCCAGACACAACCAGTACAGACAGGAAAGTTGACTCGCTTCCAGGATGGAAAAAGTACAGCAGCAGCACCGAGTTGATGTCTGCTATTTTTAGATAGTAAGTTGGACTGTGAGCTCTGTGGAATGTAATGTATGTGAGTGTAGTCTGGGTGGGATTTAAGTGATAATTTGGCACCCTCTGCTGCTAGCTGGAGAGAATGCCGGAGTGGAGGTGGAATTTTGATTGCCGTCCAAGGAGGAACTGGATCTTTCACCAGGGTTCCTTCTAGTGGTGGAACACACTTATTTATCTTCCCTCCCTCCCTCCAGTTTTCTGTCTGTCTATCTAAAAAGTTCTCTCTCTCCCTCCCTCCGTCAAGCTCTCTTTCTGTAATGCTCCTGTGTTATTTCAGAGCCAATTTGCTGTACAGTTCCCAGATGCTGTGCTGTTTCAAGGCTAAAATGTGACCCAACACCTGGATTTGGTCCTATGTAGCAAAATTTGAAATTGTGATTTTTTTTTATACATTGGATAGAAGTAGAAACTTCGACCTAGAAAATTGTATATCATACACTGCACTTGAGGAACAATGGGAAATGAATTCTACTTTGAAAGTTGATAAACTTGTCACCCCACTTTTGAGAAAATGCCCTGTGAATGTTTTGGTACAACTACTACAGAGCTCTACTTTGTCTACACCCACTCAGCATTGTTCACACCCTCTTAAGCCTTAGCCCCACCCATCTCTTTAAGGATTCACAGTGAAGTAAACAACCAAAGATTTCAAGACGAAAAGTGGTGAAAGTATACTGAACAAAACTATAAATGCAACATGTAAAGTGAGGGTGCCATGTTTCATGAGCTGAAATAAAAGATCATTTAATGTTCATTTCTCTACCATAAGCCATGTCTGACGTCGTTTTAGTGAATTTGGCAGTACGTCCAACTGGCCTCAACCGCAGACCACGTGTAACCACGCCAGCCCAGGACCTCCACATCCGTCTACTTCACCTGCAAGATCGTCTGAGACCAGCTACCCAGACAGCTGATGAAACTGTGGGTTTGCACAACCAAATAATTTCTGCACAAGCTGTCAGAAACCATCTCAGGGAAGCTCATCTTGTCATCCTCACCAGGATCTTGACATGACTGCAGTTTGGCGTTGTAACCAACTTCAATGGGCAAATGGTCACTTTTGATGGCCATTGGCACGCTGGAAAAGTGTGCTCTTCACAGATGAATCCAGGTTTCAACTGTACTGGGCAGATGGCGTTGTGTTGGCGAGTAGTTTGCTGATGTCAATGTTGTGAACAGAGTACCACATGGCGGCGGGGGGGTTACGGTATGGGCAGGAATAAGCTACGGACAATGAACACAATTGCATTTTTATCAATGGCAATTTGAATGCACAGAGATACTGTGACGAGATCCTGAGGCCCACTGTCGTGCCATTCATCCACCGCCATCACCTCATGTTTCATCATGATAATGCATGGCCCCATGTTGCAAGGATCTGTACACAATTCCTGGAAGCTGAAAATGTCTCAGTTCTTCCATGGCCATACTCACCAGACATGTCACCCATTGAGCATGTTTGGGATGCTTTGGTACGACGTGTACGACAGCCAATAATCAGCAACTTTGCGCAGCCATTGAAGAGGAATGGGACAACATTCCACAAGCCACAATCAACAGCCTGATCAACTCTATGCAAAGAAGATGTCTCGCTGCATGAGGCAAATGGTGGTCACACCTGATACTGACTGGTTTTCTGATACACGCCCCTACTCTGTTACTAACAGATGCATAGCTGTATTCCCAGTTATGTGAAATCCATAGATTAGGGCCTAATGAATGTATTTCAATTGACTGAATTAATCATATGAACTGAAATTGTTGCATTTATATTTTTTGTCAGTGTAGTAGCAAAAGGTAGTAGTAAAAATACACTATCTAGTCCTTGGCCTATATCCTAATCTGACTTTGGTGCAGGTCGTGTTGTTCTTCACATTACTGTCTGTGCTAAACACACACTATATCAAATAAAATCCATGTTTATTTGTCACATGGACAGAATACAGAAGGTGTAAACGGTACAGCGAAATGGTTCCTGTTTGAACGCGGCAATACTATCATGCATGAATCAGCAGGTAGCTAAAGCTAACCAAATAAAAAAGAAACGTCCTCTCACTGTCAACTGCGTTTATTTTCAGCAAACTTAACGTGTAAGTATTTGTATGAACATAACAATATTCAGCAACTGAGACATAAACTGAACAAGTTCCAGACACGTGACTAACAGAAATGGAATAATGTGTCCCTGAACAAAGGGGGTGACATAATCAAAAGTAACTGTCAATATCTGGTGTGGCCACCAGCTGCATTAAGTACTGCAGTACATCTCCTCGTGGACTGCACCAGATTTGCCAGTTCTTGCTGTGAGATGTTACCACACTCTTCCACCAAGGCATCTGCAAGTTTTTGGACATTTCTATGGGGAATGGCCCTCTCCCTCACCCTCCAATCCAACAGGTCCCAGACCTGCTCAATGGGATTGAGATCTGGACTCTTCGCTGGCCATGGCAGAACACAGTCATTCCTGTCTTGCAGGAAATCACGCAAAGAACGAGCAGTATGGCTGGTGGCATTGTCATGCTGGAGGGTCATGTCAGGATGAGCCTGCAGGAAGGGTACCACATGAGGGAGGAGGAGGTCTTCCCTGTAACGCACAGCGTTGAGATTGCCTGCAATGACAACAAGTTCAGTCCGATGATGCTGTGACACACAGCCACAGACCATGACGGACCCTCCACCTCCAACTCAATCCTGCTCCAGAGTACAGGCCTCGGTGTAACACTCATTCCTTCAACAATAAACGTGAATCCGAATGAACATCACCCCTGGTGAGACAAAACCGTGACTCTTCAGTAAAGAGCACTTTTTGCCAGTCCTGTCTGGTCCAGCGACGGTGGGTTTGTGCCCATAGGCCACGTTGTTGCCGGTGATGTCTGGTGAGGACCTGTCCATCCTCTCTCAGCCTAGTTGCGGACAGACTGAGCACTGATGGAGGGATTGTGCGTTCCTGGTGTAACTCGGGCAGTTGTTGTTGCCATCCTGTACCTGTCCCGCTGGTGTGATGTTCAGATGTACCGATCCTGTGCAAGTGTTGTTACACGTGGTCTGCCACTGCGACGACGATCAGCTGTCCGTCCTGTCTCCCTGTAGTGCTGTCTTAGGCGTCTCATAGTACGGACATTGCAATTTATTGCCCTGGCCACATCTGCAGTCCTCATGCCACCTTGCAGCATGCCTAAGGCATGTTCACGCAGATGAGCAGGGACCCTGGGCATCTTTCTTTTGGTGTTTTTCTGAGTCGGTAGAAAGGCCTCTTTAGTGTCCTAAGTTTTCATAACTGTGACCTTAATTGCCTACCATCTGTAAGCTGTTGTGTCTTAACGACCGTTCCACAGGTGCATGTTCATTCATTGTTTATGGTTCATTGAACAAGCATGGGAAACAGTGTTTAAACCCTTTACAATTAAGATCTGTGAAGTTATTTGGATTTTTACAAATGATCTTGGGTCTTGAAAAAGGGACGTTTCTTTTTTTGCTTAGTTTAGCTTCAATGTTAGATAGCTAGCTAACATTAGGCTATAACTAGCAATGCAAATGAATTTCTAATATACAAACAATATTACTGCACAGATCATACACATAACGTTAGCTAGCGAGCCAGCTACCATTAGCTAACAGTATGCTTTAACTTGCAATGAAAACGACTTTCTGAAAAAAGTTTGATACGTTTCTGAAACGTATAATATCTAAAAATGTATGTATAAAGCCCTTTTTACATCAGCAGATAGTGGATCATACTTTGGCTTCCCAACATAAGAGGTTATAGAAGACATCATTAGTATTGTAAATGTATTCTTCTGACTGTATTTATTTTGAACAGTGAGAGGTGAGAAGGCGCACGGTTCAACAAGACAGGCATAATATTTTGGTTTTAAATTGAATCATTGTTGCCTTTTAACTTGCCTTTTAACTAATTTGGCATCAAACTGGTATATTTAGCCTAGGCAGGCCTTGATGGAAGCGCCTCAAGTCTCTCTTCTCTCCCCCTGTGTTGACCCGTTTAGGGCAGGTTGAGAATACAGCTTTTCTACTTCTCCTCAGAGACCAGGTATCCCCTCTAGCCATACAATGCAGATACTGAAAGTCTGTTGGAAGAAATGTTGTAAAAACACAAACTGAGCAGCGGGGAGTTTGTGCGAGCGTGCGTGCGTACATATGCATGTATGCACGAGTGCACTTGTGTGCGTCTGTGTGTGTGTGTGTGATCTGGGAGCTATCAGAAGCCGTTAGAGGGCATACAGCACTTGCTCTTTTTTCATTCTCCTTCTCTCCTCTCCTCCACACAGCCTGCGGCCTGCCCTCCTTCCATCCCTCTCCTCCTGATACATTCATCCTGTCAATGCTAAACATGTAGTTCACGGGTTCTGGATCAATATCGCTCGGCAAACATAACTAAGAGATGTCTCGGCCTCCACCAATCGCCTGTAATGTGATGGCAGTTGCTAAGGAGCCTGGTCTATGGTGCAGACTATACTTTATACATGAGGTTTGAGGGTCTTAATGTTGCTGCTGCCCACACTAAGGGGCCCCGTGTGTGTTGTAGTAATTGCCAACAGAATGGATATGTGTCCTCTCTGTGCCCTGAAATCATGTTTTATTACACTGAGGTCGTTATGATCTGTGTTAAGCTGATTTATTTATCTATGTCTGGAGAGTGGGTCAGGACAGGGGCTCCCAACCTGTGGTCCGGGGACCCCTGGGGGTCCGCAAAGATGACCTAGGGGGTTCTCGTTAAGGTATGATCCAAAAATAAGCTATTTAACGCTCATACAAATTTTCACCCAGACTAATAGTCTGATTATTTTTGTTATAAAAGTAAATGTGTCAACTCGTGGGAGAAAAAAATGAATTTGTCCTGTTTGCTGGTGTGTGAAATGAGAGGTGTAGCTGTGTAGTGGGTCAGTGGGCTTTAAAGCTGTCTGTCTGTCTACATGGGCTTTGCTTTGTCATGGCCACTTATTTGGAACTGAAAATGCAAGGCTCCAATTCTGATTATTTGTATATATTTTGTCCTTGGCTTAGATAGATTTGCGCAACAGACTGTGCTTAATCCCTGGAGATATTTATGTGTTCGTTCCAAGACACACACATGCGTGCAAGCAAGAACTCCCACATACACACACACAGACAGACAGACAGACAGACAGACAGACAGACAGACAGACAGACACACACAGACAGACAGACAGACAGACAGACAGAAACAAAGAAAGAAAGAAAGAAAGAAACAAACAAACAAAGAATACAGCCTCCTATCAGTTGAGCGGTACTACTGTCTGTACTAACCCAGTCTGTACATTACCTCAGTTCTCGCTATATCTCAGCGAGTCAGAGCTGGGCTAACAGGCCAGACTCCAACACACATGTGGCTTGAGTTAGCTTCCCCCGAGATAACTTTAGGACTTGGTTCATGCTGGAAAATGTCTGCTCTGCTTGTGTTTGTGGAAGTTATGTCTTATTTGTTACATGCTATAGGGTTATGCTGCTCTAGCTCCTACAGGTGCTCCCACTTCTCCACTTTGTCATCATGTCAGCTATACAAGGTCTGGAATGTGGCAGACTCCCACTCTCTGTTTTCCATCTTTATTGCGGTCTTTCCCCCCCTCTCTCTCACGCTCTCTCTCTCTCTTTTTTTTGTATCTTGCTCTCTATCTCCCTCTCGCTGCTGGTAATGATTTGTGTGCTGCATGGTCCAGGTCTTCAGTGCACACTCAGACAGGCTCCTGACCCGCTCTTCCAATAGGCCTCTTCTTCTCTCCTCTCCTCTCCAACCTCGCTCTGCTCCAGCTATCCCTTCCTGTTTCTCCACGCCATTGCCCCCCCACCACTCTCCTCCCTCTTGCCTATGAGCAATTACAGCATATTTATCTCTCTTCCCTGCTTTCATCTGATCCCCCTGCTCGCCAAGGCAGCGGTGGAGGGAGGCGGCAGCTGGGCCCATGGGTCGGTTGTTCCCAGCTCCCTCCCAGTTCCCCACTCCATCCCGGTTCCCCTCTCTGCCGCGGAGGAGAGGAGTGCGTGCAAAGCCGTTTAGGGGAAGGAGAGCTGGAACATCCGGAGGTTGGCACAGGCCCCTGTATGAGTCTAAAACCTTTTGGAACGTGGAATTATCCCCCCCCCCCCCCTTTCATTGCCTCTCTCTAATTCTCTGAAGTATTTCTTTCCTCCCTGTCCAAGTTTCTTGCTGACTTTAAGGAATGAGTTCCAAATGAGGGGCCTGTCACTGCTGCTGCTGCTCCCCTGCCTCCTTCCTGGCTGGTTAATGTCTGTCTGTGATGGAGCTCAAAGTCAGACTCAGGGTGTGGTACTGCCTTCAGTACCTCAGTCTTGCGCCAGGTCTCTCACAGTAAAACCACATGTGACTTTCCCCTTGGCCCCATTTCAGTGTGTGTGTTTTTGTCCCCCGCGATGAAATCGGAGAGGGGACTGTGTATCTGTCTCCGTTCGTTTGTATGTTCGTTCGTACATTAGTCACAAGCGATATCTCAGACAGCACTGGCCCGATTTTTACGAAACTTGGGTGAATGATGTGGCTTGCCATAGAGATCCATAGAGATTACGCTGATCAGCCAGATGGTGGCGTTATAACAAGAGATTGAAAATATGAACTTTGAAATGTCACGCCCCTCACCCAGTTTTACCTAAAGTCATGAAATTCGGTACATAGGTCCCGCTACTCACAAGTAACAGATTTGCCTCAGGGACCTGTAAGGTCCACCATGATGAATTTTCCGCCATTTTGAATTTTTTGAAAAACACTTACAATGCTACTCTTCTGGCACCTAATGACCGATCTGCACAAAACTTGATATGTGTTATCTATGGACAAAGGTCTATCAATGCAATATTTTCAAGACTAGTACCTAAGACCACATGGCTTATTGACTAATAAAAATTCATGTGGGTGTTGTCTGGCACATAAATGCATGTAAATCAATCAAGGATTTGGTACACATCTTGCAAACACTGTCAAGACTCAACATATGCAAGAACATTCATATTGTCCACACGGTACCACTATAACAAGCACATGTTTATATCTCTTGATCCTTTTGACTCAGAGTGCTGAAATTTGGCCCACATGCTCAAGGAAATTAGTCTAGCTAACCCACGCAATATCTCAGACACTACTGGCCCGACTTTGAAGAAACTTGAATGAATGATGCGTCTTGCCATGGAGATCCAGCATTTACAAAATTGATAGACCCAAGGGGGGCGCTATAGTAATCAACTGAAATTCCAAACATTGAACAAGAAAATCTCCTGTCCCGTTTGAGGTTGAATTGTTATCACTAATTGTCCCAAGGGGGGAGCTGCATCATTCGTGGGGGAAAGGTGTTTATTGTTGCCTTGTTTTTTTACATGTAAAGGAAGTGTAAGGAAAGGATACTGATAGTAAGACAGTGGGTAACTCCATTTCAATTCAATCCCTTTTTGACCGCACCCCTTTTGATGTGAACAAAACCCTCCATATACAGTGCATTCGGAAAGTGTTCTGACTCTTTGACTTTTTCCACATTATGTTACATTGCAGTCTTATTCTAAAATGGATTAAATCGTTTTTTTCCCCTCATCAATCTACACACAATACCCTATAATGACAAAGCAAACACAGTTTGTAGAATTTTTGCACGTTTATTGAAAATAAAAAACAGTCATCTTGGGTATGACGCTACAAGCTTGGCACACATGTATTTGGGGAGTTTCTCCCATTCTTCTCTGCAGATCCTCTCACTGTCAAGTTGGATGGGGAGCGTCGCTGCACAGCTATTTTCAGGTCTCTCCAGAGATGTTTGATCGGGTTCATGTCCTGGCTCTGGCTGGGCCACTCAAGGACATTCAGAGACTTGTCCCCAGCCACTCCTGTGTTGTCTTGGCTGTGTGCTTAGTTGTCCTGTTGGAATGTGGACTTATGAGGTACTGAGGGCTCTGGTTCAGGTTTTCATCAAGGATCTCTCTCTGTACTTCGCTCTGTTCATATTTCCCTCGATCCTGACTAGTCTGCCAGTCCCTGCCACTGTTAAACATCCTCACAGCATGATGCTGCCACCACCATTCTTCACCATAGGGATGGTGCCAGGTTTCCTCCAGACATGACGCTTGGCATTCAGGCCAAATAGTTAAATCTTAGTTTCATCAGACCAGAGATTCTTATTTCTCATGGTTTCAGAGACTTTAGGTGCCTTTTGGCAAACTCCCAAGTGGGCTGTCGTGAGCCTTTATCTAAGGAAAGGCTTCAGTCTGGCCACTCCACCATAAATACCTGATTGGTGGAGTGCTGCAGAGATGGTTGTCCTTCTGGAAGATTCTCCCATCTCGACAGAGGAACTCTGGAGCTCTGTCAGTGTGACCATCGGTTTCTTGGTCACCTCCCTGACAAGGGCCATTCTCCCCTGATTGCTCAGTTCGGCCGGGTGGCCAGCTCTAGGAAGAGCCTTGGTGGTTACAAAAGTCTTTCATTTAAGAATGATGGAGGCTGCTGTGCTCCTGGGGACCTTCAATGCTGGAGAAATGTTTTGTGCTTTGACACAATCCTGTCTCGGAGCTCTACGGACATTTCCTTTGACCTCATGGCTTGTTTTTTTCTCTGACATGCACTGTCTACTGTGAGACCTTATATAGACAACTGTGTGCCTTTCCAAATCATGTCCAATCAATTGAATTTACCACAGGTGGACTCCAATCAAGTTGTGGAGACATCTCAAGAATGAGAAATAGAAACAGGATGCACCTGAACTCAATTTCAAGTCTCATAGCAAAGGGTCTGAATACTTACGTAAATAAGTTATTTCTGTTTTTTGTTCTTAATACTTTTGCAAAAATTCTAAAAATGTGTTTTTTGCTTCATGATTATGGGGTATTGTGTGTAGATTGATGAGGGGGGAAAATGTATTGACACATTTTAGACTAAGGCTGTAACTTAACAGAATGTGGAAAAATGGCCTGAATAATATTTGAATGTACTGTATATTTGCCAATTGTAAAAGTGCTCAGAAAGTTACTTTGGACCTGAATGCCAAGAGATAAAGGTGCTCAAAGTTGACCCTTTTTTGTATACCCCACCATTTTTATTTTATTTATTTATTTATACCCCAACATACCATGAGACATCCGTCTTCATCACTGGAAAAGATACGGTTGAGCTTGATTGTTTAAAAGCTTACAAACAGGGTTGTCAAACTATTTGGTCATTTCTGGAGAAAAATAGAAATTGTAATCTTTTAACCATTAACATCAGATACCTAAAAACACATAACATTTTTTTTGTTTTTATCATATTCGCAAATGTGCCCGCCAGCATGTGAGACACAACATGCTCTTCAAATTCCTTGGTGTCCACATCAACAACAAATTAGATTGGTCCAAACACACCAAGACAGTCGTGAAGAGGGCACGACAAAGTCTATTCTCCCTCAGGAAACTAAAAAGATTTGGCATGGGTCCTGAGATCCTCAAAAGTTTCTACAGCTGCAACATCGAGAGCATCCTGACCGGTTGCATCACTGCCTGGTACGGCAATTGCTCGGCCTCCGACCAGTACATCACTGGGGCAAAGCTGCCTGCCATCCAGGACCTCTACACCAGGCGGTGTCAGAGGAAGGCCCTAAAAATGGCCAAAGACCCCAGCCACCCCAGTCATAGACTGTTCTCTCTACCACCGCATGGCAAGCGATACCGGAGTGCCAAGTCTAGGACAAAAAGGCTTCTCAACAGTTTTACCCCCAAGCCATAAGACTCCTGAACAGGTAACACCTGGACTATTTGCATTCTGTGCCCCCCCAACCCCTCTTTTACGCTGCTGCTACTCTCTGTTTATCTTATATGCTTAGTCACTTTAAATATACATTAATGTACATACTACCTAAATTGGCCTGACCAACCAGTGCTCCCGCACATTGGCTAACCGGGCTACCTGCATTGTGTCCCACCACCCGCTAACCCCTCTTTTTACGCTTCTGCTACTCTCTGTTCATCATATATGCACAGTCACTTTAACGATACCTACATGTACATACTACCTCAATACGCCTAACTAACCGGTGTCTGTATATAGCCTTGCTACTCTTTTTTTCAAATGTCTTTCTACTGTTGTTTTATTTCTTTACTTACCTACACACACACACACACACACACACACACATATCTTTTTTTGGCCCCATTGGTTAGAGCCTGTAAGTAAGCATTTCGCTGAAAGGTTGTATTCGGCGCACGTGACAAATAAACCTTGATTTGATTTGATTTGAATACTGCTGATAAATATGCTAAAATAATAGTGGGAATAAAATGTACATTTGAACTTTCAAATGGTACCATTAAATATGGTTGGAGTGCCACAAATTCAAGAATGTCGACTTGAATGGGAAAATCTGTTGTTTTAAATTATACTGTCAATCCCCCATAAGAAATGATAGACAATAGAATAGGGATGGCCATTTAAGTTCATATTCAGCAGTGGGTGGACTGGCAGTCGTCTTTGTGGTAGTTCATTCTATGAAATATATTTCTATGATTTAAATGACACCCACCCTGTATTCAAGAGCATGTTGTGTCTCAATTGATGACGGGCACAACACAAAAACCTCAGATGATGTGTAATAGAGTCGAAGCTACAACATTATGCAAATATGAAAGATATTGGACTTTGTGTTTTTAGATCATTTACGTTAGAGTTTAAGTTGTATATTTTTTTTAAAGAAATAATACAATATTTTGACAACCCTGTTTGTGAGCTTTTAAATGATATCAAACTTATCCATGTCCTCATCACTGGACACACTCATGGTATGGTGGGGTATGCAAAATGGGTCAACTTTGAGCACCTTTATCTCCTGAATGTTTCAATGTAATGGTGTTATGACGCGATTAATAATCATCATTATGATATGCTAATGAAGCTAGGCTTGATTTAAGTGAATGTAGATCTCAGAGCTCTAGGGGCTGTTCCTTAGCAGTGGTTGGTTGTGTGAGAACTGAGAAGGGGAGCAGAGCGTGACATTTTCACAGCTCCAGAGGGCCAAGAGTGTCTTGCCCACTCAACTAAACATTAATAGGATACATTTTCCCAGAGACTGAGCCAAGCTCACATCACTTACAGTCTATTTGCCCTCCGCTCCCACCTTAGCACACTCAAATGTGTGCTCTATCTGCTCGAACACACACACACACACACACACACACACACACACACACACACACACCCTGGCTTGTTAGAGCAGTTACAGAGATTGTCGATTGTGTAACACTTTCTTTCAGTCACGACATCCGCTCGCTCTCTCAGTCAAATGTGAGACTGGGAGGCAGGGGAAGCAGTGCCATTACCAGAGCTGGTACTAACTGCTCTCTGGGAGGTAGGCAGGAGGGCAGACAGCCTCACGCCATGGCTCACTGCACTGCTGCCTCTCTGACAGGAGTCAGGACAGGTCACTATCATCATGCAAGCCAGGGTGGCACAGCAGGACACGGCAAACAGCAGCATGGACTGGAGCACAGGGCCAAGCACTCAGGTTGAAGCAGATGGGGACATCATGGCAGACAGGGGTGCGCTGATTCTATGGTGATGATGCACAACCACTATGGATACTGCAGATTCTTTCTGCTGATCTAGTCAGAGCCAGTCTGCTAGTGATTTGTGTTTTGTTGTCCTTTCCTGTTTAGGGATAGTCCACCACCATGTTAGTAATGCTCTCTCTCTACAGCCTCAGTGGGCTTTACCCAGAAGAGGAAACCTCAAGAAGCTTAATGCCAGTGCTTACAGCAAGTCGTCTTTGCCAGGGCAGACTCATGCCCTAATCCTGTACGTTAGAAGAGAGGACAGGGGTATAACTAGATTTTCTGAGTGGGCCCTGTCTCTGGCTCAGTCCCCTGTCTCTCCCTGTTATCTAGCCATCAGAGAGGGGCTGAAGTACGCTAATATCAGTAGTAGCAGGAAGAGCCCTTTGTGCAGAGCCTGGGGAGGGGAAGGAAAGAACTGGAAGAGAGGAAACAACATAACCCCATCCTGTGCCCTGCCGTGCCATAGCAGGCCACTTCCTCCCGGTGCGTGCAGCTACATTAAATAGCTCAGTCGGAGAGAGTTGGGTCTGGACCTGCTTAACATGCACGCTCAAGTCTCATTAAGCTCTGCACTCACACAATGATTCTTAATGAATATCTCTCTGTATCACCCCTAACCATCGACGAGCCAGGTAACAGCCATGGGCGGCCAGAGAGGAAGGAATCGGAAATGTAGCAAATGGGTGTTGTAGTGTTGTGCGTTTGAAGAAATCCCTTCTTCCTATTCCCCCCTCTGTCTTTTTCTCTCTCCCCTTCTCTTTTTCCCCCGGCTTGATTATGTAAGAGGATATGTTACTTTCGATAGAGTACCGCTACATTAGCCCCCAGAGAGCTTAAAAGATTAAAGGAACCACTAAAAGCATTTAGGGAAGTGAAGGGGAAGTTTGTGCATGAGGGGCTTTGGGTTGGAGGAAGAGGCTTTTTTCTTCTTCGTCGTCTTCCACGGCAGGCAGCAGGTTTAGCGGAAAATTGTAGCCGGGGCTCAGGCTTTGTAGTGGAGGACTCTGGAACATCTGGGCTGATGTAGCTGAGAAAGGAGAGGAGAGTGACGCCCCCCCCCCCTGTGTAATCCTGTTAGCGTGCCCAAGGCGCTGGCTGAGTGTGTGGGGACTGGGGAGACACACACACACACACACACACACACACTCTCTCTCTCTCTCCAGGAGATTGTGCTCTCTCTCTCCAGGAGATTGTGCTCTCTCTCTCCAGGAGATTGTGCTCTCTCTTTCTCTCTCTCCCACTGCAGGAGATTGTGTGCCTCCAGCTGGGAGGCATCTGTATAGTTAGGCAGACAGCTTGGGGCCTCCTCTCTCAGCCTTCTAAGCAGCTCCTCTCCTTGGTTCCTCTGTTGGGCCCCTGGGATGAAGGCATTTTTCAGGGAACAGATGAGAAAGAAAACATACTTCTCATAGCACAGAATGGCATGATTTTACCAGGTTTAGATTTTCCTCATCTCATACCCCATCAGGCAGCAGTGTACTGTAGTGCTCGGTGTACTGAGCCATGCATTAAACAATGTTCTGTTCTTTCTCACATGATTCTACTCTACTAAATTCAATTTTAATGATCTTATTTCATGATGTGTTTAATTGTTAAGCTAAAATCCCAAAAGCGGCTGTAGATAACCTTTTGATATCTACAGCAAATGCTCATTACACTCACACGCACTAACAGAGTAAAACTATTCTACAGACTAACAGCATGGTCCATGCTCTGTGTTTTCTTTCTCTCTCTGTTGTTGTTGTTGTGCATCATGCTCTACTCTCTTGCTAATGCACACCAGGCTGGGGATGGAATGGGGTGCTGTGGGTTTTGTTGTTCTCTGGTGATTCAGGCACAGTGCTGGCCGTGGGGCATACAGCCAAGCGTGTGCATGTGTATGTGGGAAGGGAGCGGGCAGGGAGGCAGGCAGACTGTCACTAAGCATTACAGGCACCGTGGACTCCCTGTGCACGACACAAGGTCTGGATGAGGAGCCAACACAGCACAGCCTGAGGGGGTCCTGGGGTTATACTCACACCCCTCCCCCTGTATAAATGTGCAGATTGTGTTTTACTGTGTTTATAACATCCCCAGTGATGACATAAGCCCACCTGACAAGAATTCGCTGCGTAGGCCTTGAAATGGAACCCAAACCGTGTGTATACTTAACATGTGTTTATGCTTCATTTGTTTGTTTTTGCAGTCTGGAGAGAAAATTAGTCCCTTGAAGATGAATTTGTCTTTAAACGTTGGAGCCTGGTGAGGCTATTGCCCCAAGTGAACCCACATTTTGGGTCTGAGTGTGCTTATTGCTGTAACATATAACACATTGTAACACATTGTTAGCCTTTTCTTTACAACATTGCAATTTATATTTGGCTTTTATACCTGGGAACTTGAAACTACTTTAAAATAATATACTATGTACTGTCTTTCACTGCAATGCATCCTATCTTGTCCCAAATAATGCCTCTCTGGTTCTCCGTGGATAATAACTCATTTTGGTTATGATTCATTCATCATGTTTGTAGCAACATAAGCTATTTCTGTGTAGCGATGGATGGATTGCTTTTCAATAGACGTGCTGCTGTTACTTGTTGGGTTGCAAAATGTGGATAATTCCTCTGGGATCACCCTATTATAGCTCTGGCAGATATTTCACACCACTGTCCCAGATGACATAATTCTATACACAATTCAGCAGTGTGTGTGTGATCCTGACCTGGTGTGCTACTAAGGAGATTGACAGAATGTAAACACAACCAGGGTGGCCCGCTGGCCCCATCTGAGCTATGTGTATGTGGCCATTTTTAGACCTCTTGTTCTCTTCCTCCTACAGTATAGAGAAGACTAGTGGGGCTGGCTCGTCATAACCCATTCCCTCAATGCTTGTATGGTGTTTGAAGATGGCATAGTGGACAGTAGAGCAATAATTACTTTTCCTTTTGACTTTTTTGAAAGTTTAAATTATAAGAACGAGTCTGGAGGATCAAAGTTTAACTTAATCTGATCTGATATGTCCATGACAGCCGTTGACTGAATGTGTACTGCTGGACGCAGTTGTTCAATAGTCTGAATTAGGGTTGTCCCCGACAAAAGCAAATCTTGGTCGACTGAGAGCCGTCCTGTTCTTTCGACCAATCGATTGGTCAAAATGCTTAAACTTATTTTTCCATGTATACTATAGACAGACACACCCTAAGTATTTGAATAAAATCAACTACATACAGTACATTCAGAAAATATTTATACCCCTTGACTTTTTCCACATTTTGTTACGTCACAGCCTTATTTTAAAATGGATTAAATGTCTACACACAATACCCCATAATGGCAAAGCGAAAACAGGATTTCATTTTTTAAATCAGATGTATTAAACATAAAAAACAGAAATACCATATTTACATAAGTATTCAGACCCTTTGCTATGAGACAAAAATTGAACTCAGGTGCATCCTGTTTACATTGATCATCCTTTACCTGTGGTAAATTCAATTGATTGAACATGATTTGGAAAGGCACACACCTGTCTATATAAGCTCCCACAGTTGTCAGGTCAAAAACCAAGCCATGAGGTCAAAATAATTGTCTGTAGAGCTCCGAGACAGGATTTTGTTGAGGCACAGATCTGGGGAAGGGTACCAAAACATTTCTGCAGCATTGACGGTCCCCAAGAACACAGTGGCCTTCATCATTCTTAAATTGAAGAAGTTTGGAACCACCAAATCTCTTCCTACAGCTGCCGACCGGCCAATCCGAGCAATTGGTGGAGAAGGATCTTGGTCAGGGAGGTGACCAAGAATCCGATGGTCACTCTGACAGAGCTCCAGAGGTCCTCTGTGGAGATGGGAGAACCTTTCAGAAGGACAACCATCTCTGCAGCACCCCACCAATCAGGCCTTATTGGTAGAGTGGCCAGACAGAAGCCACTCCTCAGTAAAAGGCACATGTCAGCCCGCTTGGAGTACTCAGGCCATAAGAAACAAGATTTTCTGGTCTGATGAAACCAAGTTTGAACTCCTTGACCTGAATAACAAGCGTCACGTCTAGAGAAACCTTGCACCATCCCTACGGTGAAGCATGGTGGTGGCAAAATCATGCTGTTTTCAGTGGCAGGGACTGGGAGACTAGTCAGGATCGAGGGACAGATGAACAGTGCAAAGTACAGAGAGATCCTTGGTAATGGATTAGTCCACTCAGACTGGCGTAAATCAGACACGTGTCTTGTGCACCATGAAAAATAAATAAATAATTGTGTTTGCTCGACTAAAGAAATATTGGTCGACCAACAGCCTATCGACCAAACAATCGACCAGTCGACTAAACGGGGACAGCTTTTTTTTTTTTTTTTTTACAAATGTAAAATGCCTTGCTAGAGATCCATGGAGAAATCACAAAGATACTATACTTTATTCATATGAGGAGTGCAGCAACTACAGGGAAAGATCAAGAAAGGGCTTTAATGAGGTTAGAAAGAAAGAGCTCTGTTACATAGGGCATAAAACAGAGAGCCAAGGAGAGAGAAAAAAATATGTTGAATGAAGAAGGAAGATTAAGAGGTTGAGGGGAGGGAGAGAGAGAGAGGGGAGAGGGGGGGGGTTGGGCAGAGAGGAGGAGGTTGGTACATTAATGTGTGTAGTCAGTCGAGGACAGGAATAGGACAGAACGCCCTTCTTACTGCCATCTGCTACTAGTGATGTACACAGCTGAAGTCCATCTGAGGAGAGGTCCTGTCAGCCTGCCAAGCCTGCTGCACCACACACACTCACTGCATACCGTGCACACCACACCAGAGAGAGAGAAAGGGAGTGAGAGAGACGGGGGAAGCATAGAGGAGAAAGAACAGAAGCAGGAGAAAGAAGAAGCTGGTGCTTTGGCTGTTTTCTAGCTGTGTGACTTATTGTGTCACTGTTGCTGTGTGATTCCTTTTGGAAAATACTTATTGACTTGTTCCCTTCCTGTCGGCACACTGAATCATCCAGGGACAGCAGACGGAGGCAGGATGATCAAGTCCAGTTGGTTCTATGTCAAGTTCAAATACAATGAAAAGGTAAGTTGATGAGCTGTTGGTTTCTTCTTATTGGTTTCTGGCCAAATGTAGTGCACCATATAGGGAAAAGAGTACCATTTGGGACATAGCCTTAGCTTTTGACCTTTAGCATATAGCCATAACTTGTATGTCCCTAGTGGGATGTTTGGCACACTTTGTTGTTGCTGACAATCCTGCTTTGACAACACAGGGGAGAGGTATGTCTTTATTATTTAAGTTGCTCATACTTTATTCAACATAATGTCTTTTTTAATGTCTCTCTCAAGGCTGTGTTTTAAATTCAGATTTTAACATGTTAGGAAATGTGAAAAGTGGGGCTAAATAGGGATATGAATTATGTAATTTTGCCCACGGGAATTTTGGCTTGAGATATGTGTCCATAGCTTGAATTGTATTTATTTATTTATATTGATCCCACTTTCATCCAATTTCAATCTCTCACATCTACAGCTAGGGCATGAACCTCTCCTGTGTGGTGGCAAGGTGTTAAAGATTTAATGCTGAACATAAACCCACTTATTTTTCAGTGGGCATTGCATATACTCACTTCTTAATCCCCACTGATAAGTATCAAAGTAGTGTAGTGGAGGTATACGCCATATCAATTAATATATATACTTTTTATTTATTTAACCTTTATTTAATTAGACAAGTCAGTTAAGAACAATGGATATTGCCGAAAATACCATTCTACATGCAAGTGGTTTCATGGACAGAGATGGAAATATCCATAAGAAATGTAGAAAGAGGGGCCTCCAGAGTGGCGCAGCAGTCTAAGGCACTACATCGCAGTGCTAGAGGCGTCACTACAGATCTGGGTTCGATCCCGGGCAGTATCACAACCGGCTGTGATCGGGAGTCCCATAGGGCGCCGCACAATTGGCCCAGCGTCATCTGGGTTAGGGGACGGTTTGGGCGGGGGGGCTTTACTTGGCTCATTGCACTTTAGTGACTCCATGTGGCAGGCCTGGTGCCGACAGGCTGACCCCGGTCGTCAGTTCAACAGTGTTTCCTCCAACACATTGGTGCGGCTGTCTTCCGGGTTAAGTGGGCGGGTGTTAAGAAGCACAGTTTGGCCTGTCATGTTTTAGAGGATGCATGACTTGATCTTCTCCTCCCAAGCCCGTTGGGGAGTTGCAGCAATTAGACAAGATCACATTTGGGGAGAGATGGTTTGGGATGATTTGGACCGCAGAGTGAAGGAAAAGCAGCCAACAAGTGCTCAGCATACAGTTGAAGTCGGAAGTTTACATACACCTTAGCCAAATACATTTAAACTCTGTTTTTCACAATTCCTGACATTTAATCCTAGTTAAAAATGCCCTGTCTTGGGTCAGTTAGGATCACCACTTTATTTTAAGAATGTGAAATGTCAGAATAATAGTAGAGAGAGTGATTTATTTCAGCTTTTATTTCTTTAATCACATTCCCAGTGGGTCAGAAGTTTACATACACTCAATTAGTATTTGGTAGCATTGCCTTTAAATAGTTTAACTTGGGTCAAACGTTTCGGGTACTCTTCCACAAGCTTCCCACAATAAGTTGGGGAATTTTGGCCCATTGCTCCTGACAGAGCTGGTGTAACCGAGTCAGGTTTGTAGGCCTCCTTGCTCACACACAATTTTTCAGTTCTGCCTACAACTTTCTATAGGATTGAGGTCAGGGCTTTGTGATGGCCACTCCAATACCTTGACTTTGTTGTCCTTAAGCCATTTTGCCACAACTTTGGTCATTGTCCATTTGGAAGACCCATTTGCGACCAAGCTTTAACTTTCTGACTGATGTCTTGAAACGTTGCTTCAATATATCCACATTATTTTCCTACCTCATGATGCCATCTATTGTGTGAAGTGCACCAGTCCCTCCTTGCAGCAAAGCACCCCCACAACATGATGCTGCCACCCCCGTGCTTCACGGTTGGGATGGTGTTCTACAACTTGCAAGCCTCCCCCTTTTTCCTCCAAACATAACGATGGTCATTATGGCTAAATAATTATATTTTTGTTTCATCAGACCAGAGGACATTTCTCCAAAATGTACGATCTTTGTGCCCTTATGCAGTTGCAAACCGTAGTCTGACTTTTTTGGAGCAGTGGCTTCTTCCTTGCTAAGCGGCCTTTCAGGTTATGTCGATATAGGACTCGTTTTACTGTGGATATAGATAATTTTGTACCTGTTTCCTCCAGCATCTTCACAATGTCCTTTGCTGTTGTTCTGGGATTGATTTGCACTTTTCACACCAAAGTACGTTCATCTCTAGGAGACAGAACGCGTCTCCTTCCTGAGCGGATGAACCAGACTTGTGGAGGTCCACAATTTTTTTTTCTGAGGTCTTGGCTGATTTCTTTTGATTTTCCCATGATGTCAAGCAAAGAGGCACTGAGTTTGAAGGTAGGCCTTGAAATACATCCACAGGTACACCTCCAATTGACTCAAATGATGTCGATCAGAAGCTTATAAAGCCATGACATAATTTTCTGGCATTTTCCAAGCTGTTTAAAGGCACAGTCAACTTAATGTATGTAAACTTCTGACCCACTGGAATTGTGATACAGTGAAATATAAGTGAAATAATCTGCATGTAAACAATTGTTGGAAAAATTACTTGTCATGCACAAAGTAGATGTCCTAACCAACTTGCCAAAACTATAGATTGTTTAACAAGAAATTTGTGGAATGGTTGAATAACGAGTTTTAATGACTCCAACAGAAGTGAATGTAAATTTCCGACTTAAACTGTATGTGGGAACTCCTTCAAGACTGTTGGAAAAGCATTCCAGTTGAAGCTGGTTGAGATAATTTCAAGAATCTGCAAAGCTGTCATCAAGGCAAAGGGTGGCTACTTTGAAGAACATTTTTTGGTTACTACATGATTCCATATGTTTTATTTCGTAGTTTTGATATCTTCACTATTATTCTACAATGTAGAAAATAGAATGAGTAGGTGTCCAAACTTTTGACTGGTAGTGTACATTAGCATTCAAAGGTTTGGGGTCACTTAGAAATGTCCTTGTTTTTGAAAGAAAAGCAATATTTTTTTGTCCTTTAAAATAACATCAAATTGATCAAAAATACAGTGCAGACATTGTTGATGTTGTAAATGACTATTTTAGCTGGAAACGGCAGATTTGTAATGGAATATCTGCAAAGGCGTACATATGCCCATTATCAGCAACCATCACTCCTGTTTTCCAATGCCTCGTTGTGATAGCTAATCCAAGTTTATCATTTTAAAAGGCTAATTGATCATTAGAAAACCCTTTTGTAATTATGTTAGCACAGCTGAAAACAAGTTCATCAGACAAATACATTAGTGTCTAGTTTGAGACAGACGCCTCACAAGTCCTCAACTGGCAGCTTCATTAAATAGTACCCGCAAAACACCAGTCTCAATGTCAACAGTGAAGAGGAGACTCCGGGATGCTGGCCTTCTAGGAAGAGTTGCAAAGAAAAAGCCATATCTCAGACTGGCCAATAAAAATACAAGTTTAAGATGGGCAAAAGAACACAGACACTGGACAGAGGAATCAGGCAGAACTGCCACCCTCACCGCCACCATAGTCATCTCCTCTGCCCACGACCCTTAACGTTACGCTGCACAGACTCTGCTTGCGCCATGCTGGAGACTAGTTAAGGGAACCATCATATCCGGATGACTGCATCGAGCCGCCCAGCCGGGTTTAAATTCATTTCCACTTTACCAGCCCTCCTTCCATTAGTCAGACAAAATCAAGTGTGAACATTTTAACCTCACATTTGATTAAGGAAAGAGGTAGAAATGCCAGGATCCGAGACGGAAAGAGACTAGACGAGATGCTCAGACTTCTGTACTGATATACAGAGCCTTCAGAAAGGATTCGTACCACCTGACTTATTCCACATTTTGTGTTACAGCCTGAATTCAGAATGGATTCAATATATTTTTGTTTCTCACCCATCTACACATAATACCACATAATGACAACATGTTTTTAGAAATCTTTGCAAGTTTATTGAAAAGTAAATACAGAAATATCAAATTTATATAAGTATTCACACCCCTTTGCTATGACACTCCAAAGGGAGCTCAGGTGCATCCAATATCCTTTGATAATCCATGTCACTACAACTTGATTGGTGTCCACCTGTGGCCTATTTAATTGTTTGGACATGATTTAGAAATAAACACACCTGTCTATTTAAGGTCCCAGAGTTGACAGTGCATGTCAGACAGAAACTATACCATGAAGTACAAGGAACTGTCTGTAGCTCTCAGAGAATTGTGATGAGGCATATCTGGGAAAGGGTATAAAAAATGTTCTAGTGTCAAAAAAGACCACTGTGGTCTCAATCATTAGGAAATTGAAAAAATATGGAACTACCCAGACTTGAACTAGAGCTGGCCGTCTGACCAAACTGAGCAACCGGGCAAGAAGGACCTTAGTCAGGGAGGTAACCAAGAACCCCAAAGACCACTCTGACACAACTACAGAGTTCCTTGGCTGAGATTGGTTTAAGTGCTGTACAGACTTCTACCATCTGGGCTTTATGGGAGTGGCCAGGCAGAACAGTACTCCTGTAGTTTGCAAAAAAGCATGTGAAAGACTGAGATCATAAGGCAAAAGATTCTGTAGTCTGATGAGGCAAAATTGTAACTCTTTGGCCTGAATGCAAAGTGCTATGTCTGGAGACAACCAGGCACAACTCATCACCCGTCTAACATCATCCCTACAGTAAAGCATGGTGGAGGCAGCATCATGCTATGGGTATGCTATTCAGTGACAGGGACAGGGAGACTGGTAAGAATAGAGGGAACAATTAATTGAGCTAAATACAGGCAAATCCTTGATGAGAATCTGCTACAGAGTGCAAATGACCTTAGACTAGGGCGAAGATTTACATTCCAACCGGACAATGACCCCAAGCATACAGCCAGAGCAACGCTGGAATGGCATCAGAACAATAATGTTAAAGTCCTTGAGTGGCCCAGCCAAAGCCCAGGCTTGAATCCCATTGAAAATATGTGGAAAGATTGAAGATTGCTTTTCTCTGCCACTCCCCATCTAACATAACAGAGTTTGAGAAAATCTGCAGGGAAGAATGGGAGAAAATCCCCAAATCCCAGATATGAGAAGCTGATACAGACATACCCAAGACGACTCAAAGCGGTAATCGCCGCCAAAGGTACTTCAAAGTATTGACTCGGGTGTAAATACTTATGTAGATGAGATATTTCTCTATTTCTTTTTCACTTTGTCATTATGGGGTGTTGTGTGTAGATGGGTGGAAAAAAATATGTATAACATTTTTAATTCAGGCTGTAACACAACACAACATGGAATTAATCAATCATGAGAGTAGGATTAAAGATATCATAGTTTGACAGATTGCTGGACTCGTTGAATTGTGGAGATCTCTAATTTAGCCTACTCTCGTATTGAGTTTTAGTAAATAAATATTCAACAATTTAAAAAGAAATCCTATTGCCCTGTGTTTTTGCTTTCTGTATACTATACTGTACTGTGTATGTGTGCATGAGCATGAGAGTTTGTGGGTGTGGGGAAGTGCGCATGTAATGAATGTTGAAGAAAATACTTAGCCGCCACTGCCTCTCCTGCTCCTGGCTGACCTGTCTGTCCTGCAGAAAGGTCTGTTTGATTGACAGCTGGCCTCAGCGGTGTTTATAGGAATTGACCTTAAACAAGCAGGTTCAGCAGCAGCACTGTAGTTTGACTAACTGTCTGTTTTCCTTTCCCCCGGACTCTGACGTGAGTGAGACGGGGACGGAGTGATGGGAGGTGGGCTAGCTGGTGGATGCAGAGCTGAGGGGGTCGAGTGGGTGATTCGACCACAAGGGGAGGTGGTGGAAGGAAGGAGAGTACTGTAGCTTTATTCTCTGTGTGGGCTCTTTGTTCTCTCTTTCTCTTTGTTTCTTTGAGCTGCTGTGGAGCTAGACCCTGCAGAGGCCTGGCTCTGCTTCCAGCCAGGGCCCACAGAAGGTGAGCAGTGAGCACCAGCGCCCTGTACTAACTACACTGGGCTAATTCATTGTTACACACCCACGGCCATATGTAACTATAGTAAGAGCTCTCTCTCTCTCGGGCAGTTATTATACCTGCCCTTGGTTGAATGATGTTCCCTGCTTGGTGCTTGTTGTATTTGAGCTTATTCAAACTTTATTACACCTCTATTATCCCTCCCTCTCTAGGTTTAATCACATCCCTGAGCTGTTTCACAGATGAGGAAAATAATTTTACTTACCTGGAAAAACCCAGCAATATGATGGTTCCAGCTCTAATGTGGATAATTACAGAGAATGTGTCTCGTTTATCCTCCTCTGTATTTACTGCCAGTGTGCCAGGCCGAGTTGGATGGTTGGAGAATCCAGGGAGGTAGAGCATCATAACTATAATGACAATACCAACCGCTAAGTGGGGTGTGGGCTGGAACTATAGTTGGACAGTCCTCCATTATGGAGAGACTGGCTCTCTCCCTCAGGGTCTACTGACCATGGAAGTATAAGCAGTGAAAGACGAGATCTTGGATTACCTTAAATCTCTGAGCAAGAGGACAAGTACATTAGATTGTCTAGTTTGAGAACAGACGCCTCACAAGTCGTCAACTGGCAGCTTCATTAAATAGTACCCACAAAACACCAGTCTCAACGTCAATAGTGAAGAGGCGACTCCGGGATGCTGGCCTTCTAGGCAGAGTTGCAAAGAAAAATACATATCTTAGACTGGCCAATAAAGAGAAAAGATTAAGATGGGCAAAAGAACACAGACACTGAACAGAGGAACTCTGCCTAGAAGGCCAGCATCCCGGAGTCGCCTCTTCACTGTTGACGTTGAGACGTGTTTTGTGGGTACTATTTAATGAAGCTGCCAATTGAGGACTTGTGAGGCGTCTGTTTCTCAAACTAGACACTCTAATGTACTTGTCCTCTTGCTCAGTTGTGCACCGGGGCCTCCCACTCCTCTTTCTATTCTGGTTAGAGACAGTTTGCGCTGTTCTGTGAAGGGAGAAGTTCACAGCATTGTACGAGATCTTCAGTTTCTTGGCAATTTCTCGCATGGAATAGCCTTCATTTCTCAGAACAAGAATAGAATGACGAGTTTCAGAAGAAAATCTTTCTTTCTGTAATCTTTGAGCCTGTAATCGAACCCACAAATGCTCCAGATACTCAACTAGTCGAAAGAAGGCCAGTTTTATTGCTTTTTTAATCGGTACAACAGTTTTCAGCTGTGCTAATTAACATTTTAAAATTATTAGCTAATACAATGTGCCATTGGAACACAGGAGTGATGTTTGCTGATAATGGACCTCTGTACGACTATGTAGATATTCCATAAAAAAATCTGCCCTTTCAAGCTACAATAGTAATTTACAACATTAACAATGTCTACAATGTATTTCTGATCCATTTGATGTGATTTTAATGGACAAAAAATGTGCTTTTTTTTTCTTCAAAAAGGACATTTCTAAGTGACCCCAAGTTTTTGAACAGTAGTGTATATTTAGTCATTATTTGCCTTGTGTAAGTTTAAGAAACATTGGCCTGTGCCTTGAAATTCCGTTACCAAAAACCCACACATCTTTAAGAAATGTTCTGATTTCTCTCCCTCATGAGGGAGGATTATGAAAGTTCACAGAAGTAACAAGTCAAGGTAACAGATTGTTCTTTAAGCAGCACAACTGGGGCCTCTCAGTTCCATCAGCCAATGACCCAATGAGGCACTGTAACATAATCAAGCAATCCCAGCCAATTAGTTGTAGTGTTTTTACTGATATCTATTTGGTTCATGAATTATTAAGTGGTTAAAACTCGAAAAGTATATTACCAAATTTGTAATGGAATTCCTGAAAAAATCTGTAACGGAAATACTGAAATGTAATTGTCTGTAACGGATTTACTGCAATTGAGTAGTCACAAACCACAGTTGGGTCACCTGCTACAGTCTTCCCTTCCACTGCCATCTTCCACTGGCATTCTGTTACTTTCAACTCAACTGTTTTCTTTCTCTTTCTGTCATCTGGTGGTCAAAGCAAGTGTGAACTGTACTTTTTCACTGCTTTTGTTGATAACCAAATCTGAAAATACACTACTGGTGTCTCCAAGTGGCCACACACCTCTGCAAAGTGTACACAGTTCCTAAATCATTTCAATGCACTTTTATGACTCAAAGAAGAGTCTTCAGCTATAAGGTGCTTTTTTGAGCTCTCCTAGCTGTGCCGTTGAGGAGCTAGAGGAAGCACACTTGTAGTTGTTTTGTTTGGAACACAACCCTGCATCCCCACCATCACACAGTTACTGTTGTTGTTTAAGCAATCCAAAAATTGACCTTTTTATAAATCACGATCTGGATCAGGTGGCCGTCATTTGAAAGCTTGTTCTATTGCCAACATGATTAGTTAAGTTCTAAAATACTATCTTACCGTGTTAGGGTTTCACAAGCAATTCAGATAAAAAATATTGTAATTTTGGTGAGCATAGAAAGGAGTCATGAGTGCATTCAGGTGCTTGTTGTGTGGCAAATGTTC
This sequence comes from Oncorhynchus mykiss, assembly GCF_057628025.1. Classification (NCBI taxonomy): domain Eukaryota; kingdom Metazoa; phylum Chordata; class Actinopteri; order Salmoniformes; family Salmonidae; genus Oncorhynchus; species Oncorhynchus mykiss. Next base: position 33,699,974 of record NC_143033.1, on the reverse strand, counting down.
TTCGTAATAGACCAACATTGGTTCCTTCTGTTCAGAACTGTACATCAAACATAGTGAACATAAACGTCGACACTGTATATGACACGAGTTTTATGATATGGAGCTGTGAAGTGCACATTTAGACTCACAGGTGTCTGGCTTGCTTGTATGACATCACAGTGGTATTTATTATAATCCTCAACGTCTCATTTTTCAAAATACATTGATCCCTTTTAATTAACAGCATTTCCCTCATTTGGTCATCAACAAATTTGCAAAAATTCCACAATTAACGGGAGGGATGGGGGAAACGTCTTGTCACATGCGGTGCTCGAGTTCAGAATGGCTGTCAGTCAAAACCTGTAAAGAGCTGTCAAGCACAGACCCTGAGCTCTGACGTCATTCATAGCGTGTTACTGTACAGCCACTGTGTTCCAATTTAGGGGCTTATCAGTGTCCAAATCTGCCCTTTTCAACCCGTAGGTTCGACTGTGCAGGGTTACAAGAATAATACCCAAACATGCAAAGGAGGATATTACATATTTCTACCTTTTGTGTACCTATTTAGCATACATCAACATGAAGAGAATGACATTCATATCCATAATTATGCATTTCTGTGTAGTACAGATCAGGGACCAATGATGAAATTCTGTTACCGCAATTCTGTTCACAGGTGTAAATCCACTTCAAATACTGTAGTTCAAATACCAACATATAGGTGTCATGTCATAGCTGACACCCCATTCTTTCTGCATACATATTTAAATCTTAATTCGGAGCAGACACTTTTTAAAATATTTGTTGGGAAAACGTGGTCAGGGATATTTGACCAAAATTCTGTTACCAAATCGCCACAGTTCTTGCAGTAAATGTATTTTTGTAAAATGTTCAGTGTGAAAGTAGTCCTTGTGCTTAGAGTTGTATGGTTTGTTTAAACTTTTAAATCAATGTTTGTTGTTTGGCATACCTTTTTAAGGGAAAAGTCTAAGCATGGAATTGCCCATATACTCTTCAAGAATGCAAGTCCTCCACTACAACTGGTACTAATGACTGACCATTCTCTGCTTCATAACTTGCATGCCTCGCTTAGAGGATCTAAAATGCACCCCCCCCCCCCCACCCCACCCCCTAAAAACACAAAGTTGACTTGTCAAATAATGAAAGAGTTTATCTGTATGAAACTTTATCCCAGCCAATCCACGCTCGGCAGAATTTAATGAGAGTTTATTGGAGCGGTTTAGCCAAGCCAGTTTAATTTATTTCTGCTTAAAAGCTGAAGAATTGGTAAGAGGCTTACAGAACGTCTCACCCTATCCTCTGTGGTAAAGCACACAGCATTTCAGAAAAGCAGCACAGTTATTTTAGACTATTGCAGTTCTAGGACCGTGTTTCTGACTGTAGCTAGCCAAGGAGATTACTGTTAAGTCCCAGAGTGTTCCAGATGTTTCAAAGGCAGTACTGTGTAGTAGACAGTGAGGAAGCATCGCACATTGCCTGTCAAACAAAAGGCCTTACCACAGGACAGACAACATAAGCTCAGGGATGAAACAGTGTTTTCTAGAAACTACGCAGATTTTTGACAGTTGAGCTGTCTGGATTTAAGGATTTCGTTTTTGTTTTCTAGTGAAGTGATGCAAATAAGTTCATTTACAGTAGAACCCTTCAATAATCTGTCATGTTCACACAAGCTCCTTCGTCAGAGCATTGTTGTTACGTTATTCACAATTGTGAAGGTTAGCAGTGGTTGGCTGATTAGCATTGTCAGTATTTGACTATGTGTACCCATCAGATTCATACTCTAGATTAGATCGCTTACTCACAGCAGCCTCTTCCAGACTACCAAGGAATTTAGAGCTGATCTTACACAATGTCATTGGTTTACAATGATGTTTCATAATATGACAAAGTTGTCTAAGCTTCAAGTTCATAGCTACAGTAGTAGCAGCAGCCTTCATTGCAGATGACAAATGACTGTTTCCCTAAGTGAGTACTGAGCTACACTAGGAGGTTAGGTCACACCATACTCACTGGTATCTGTGTGTGACTGAGAGCCATGTTTGGTAATGCTGGTGTCTTCTCCTCTTCTCTCTGCTGTACTTTTGGGGCTGTCTTCCTGTGAGATGGAGTGGGCTGCAGTCCTCCTCAGCCCCAAGGGGGAGGGGTCTGGCCTGGGCTCAGAGCGGGATCACATGTCGCTCTGCCATTTTTGTGTTAATTTGCTGGATGTAAACACAACAGCTCTGCTGTAACACTTTCCCTCTCGCTCTCTCTCTCTCTCTCTCTCTGGAGGAGAGTGGATGGGCTGAGTGTGGATCACTGAGCAATGACAGAGGCGAGATTGGCTGGGCCCTCAGTGCAGCCACCAGGGACATGGGCTAAGAGAGTATGACAGGGTGATTGACAGCATGCCCAGACAACTGGGAATTACCAGTCCCTCTAACACTGCCTGCTACATCTCACCTTTAATGACCACCAATGTGCACATTTGTAGTACATATCTATATAATGTGTGCATGCCTTTTTGTCTGTCTCAAATCACAGAACCCATAAACCATTTTAAGAACTTTTGTGCCCGCTGCAGTGAAGGTGTATGCCAGGTAGAGAGGGAGCACTCACTTCAGTCTTTTCAAGCGGAACCAGTCTCGGGGCTCATTACAGTGATATTCCCATTGGAATGCCTGCTCTGTCGGCTGTCTGTTGCTGGGTCCTGGGCTGAGCTCAGCTCCGGTTTCTCCCTGCCGGATGACTGGACACTGTGATGGTTCCCATAGTTTAGCTGCCTTCTGACCTTGCATGAGCCTTGTACCCGGGCTCAATGAGCCCTCTGTAGTCTCAGACAACACACATGCAGGCAGGCAGGCAAGCACGCACACACACAGGATCACCTCACCCTGGCAGGCAGTCAGAGTGTTGGGAATGCTGCAGATCAGTGTGAGGATAGATGCTCACAGACTGCTAGGGTAGGGAAACCAAACAATCACTTTTTGTCTGAATGAAAACTTGTGTAACTGTTTGGCAAAAGCAGGTTATGCTGGCATTATCCGGAGAACAATCCTATGCTTTTCCCTGTCGCCCTCTGAGCTAAGCTTGGCTGGATATCCGTCTGACTTGGCAGGATGGCAGGAACAGTTCTGGACACACACTGAATCAGTCACACACACTGAATCAGTCACACACACTGAATCAGTCAAACACACTGAATCAGTCACACACACTGAATCAGTCAAACACACTGAATCAGTCACACACACTGAATCAGTCAAACACACTGAATCAGTCACACACACTGAATCAGTCACACACACTGAATCAGTCACACACACTGAATCAGTCACACACACTGAATCAGTCACACACACTGAATCAGTCACACACACTGAATCAGTCACACACACTGAATCAGTCACACACACTGAATCAGTCACACACACTGAATCAGTCAAACACACTGAATCAGTCACACACACTGAATCAGTCAAACACACTGAATCAGTCACACACACTGAATCAGTCAAACACACTGAATCAGTCACACACACTGAATCAGTCACACACACTGAATCAGTCACACACACTGAATCAGTCACACACACTGAATCAGTCACACACACTGAATCAGTCACACACACTGAATCAGTCACACACACTGAATCAGTCACACACACTGAATCAGTCACACACACTGAATCAGTCAAACACACTGAATCAGTCACACACACTGAATCAGTCACACACACTGAATCAGTCACACACACTGAATCAGTCACACACACTGAATCAGTCACACACACTGAATCAGTCACACACACTGAATCAGTCACACACACTGAATCAGTCACACACACTGAATCAGTCACACACACTGAATCAGTCACACACACTGAATCAGTCACACACACTGAATCAGTCACACACACTGAATCAGTCACACACACTGAATCAGTCAAACACACTGAATCAGTCAAACACACTGAATCAGTCACACACACTGAATCAGTCAAACACACTGAATCAGTCACACACACTGAATCAGTCACACACACTGAATCAGTCACACACACAAATACAGTATTTGCATACATAACTGTTTCCTTTCACGAAGGTCCTTAGAAGAACGATATTCCAAGTTGCTTATCATGTGTCATGCCAGCTTAATCATGTCCATAAACTGCAAAAGGGTCAGACATAGGCCGAAAACTTTTCAGGGAGAGTGTGAGAGAGAGAGAAATAACTATTTCAAAGCGAGGGAGCCATCTGTCAGCCTGGCCAGTAAACAGCTGGTGGGGAAGATGCAAGATGTCTGAACAGAGACTGACAAGATGGGAGATGACAGGAAACAGATTTCCCTTCTGTTTTTTTTTCCTTCCCTCTCTCTCTGTGGCACGGCGGAGGAAACAGACCATCCATCCGTCTGGGTGCTGTGAAGGCTCCCTCCAGATTCTGCTACCTCTCCTCTCCCTGTCAGCCTGAGAGAAAAGCAGTCTGCTGTAGGATTCATTAGTTTTGTTAGTTATTTTGGGGAGGATATGTTTGTAGTCTTCAAAGTGTGCCGTCACTGGGAACCTTTAATTGTACAGATGTTCTGGTGTCTTCTGAGTTGTTTCTTTGATTAGTCAGTGTTCTGTTTTTTTTCTTCTCATTCCTTCGCCAGGATGAAAGCAGAACGCCGTCTTTGAAAGTGTAGAATCCACTATTATCTGTTGACAGAGAGATGTATTTTTCACGGGATTGTTTTGCAGATCACAATTCATATGGCTTGAATTATTTAGCTGGGCTAATGGACCCACCGCAGATAATAATGTGGATACAAATCTCTCTGCCTGCTGTTCGTTTCATTCAAATGAATGCAAATAAGGAGTCTGAGTCAGAGTGTAGTTAGTTTTAAAAATGAGTAGGCCTACTTGGGCTTAAGTTGATTACTGTTGTATCATTTGTTAAACCAACTCGGCTCTCCTTAGCTATTCCCCCATAACCCTTTGTGTTTTTTATTCA